>NC_022016.1:9017265-9020111 GCF_000317375.1 Microtus ochrogaster
TTTGCCAGTGACCTCGCCAACAAAAGGCCTACCTCTTTGATTTAATTGTAGTGGGGCGATCTGCTCTCGGTATTGCGCGCCAGTCCCCGCCGCTTGCGTCTGCTGGCGCGCGGGTCCCACAAAGCCTATTTCTGATTGTGTCTTGCACTTGGCTCAACTGTAGTGGGATGCTCTGCTCACAGTGTGGGCTTCACTGTTTCATGCTTGGACCATCCCGCGTCTGCGCCGCGCTTCTCCGCCGGGCCTATAGATTGGTTTTATGTTCTCTCTCTCTCTCTCTCTTCCTCCCTCCTTCCCTCCCCTCACCCCTCCTGCCCAATACAGGTGGTCAGGATCTCTTTTTGTTCTTTTGTCAGACTGGGAAGTATATTTTTAAAGTTTTCTATAACTACCAATAGGTTTCTCAAAGAACTCATTCTTTTACTTACATATTTAGATTTATGCTTTCCTAAATGTATATATGTATACCATGTGTGTGCCCAGTGCCCATGGAAGTCAGGAGAGGACATTACATTCATTGGACAGAGAATTATGGATAATTACAGACCACCAGTCCTCTGCAAAAGCACAATTGCTTTTAACTCCTAAGCCATCTCTTCAGTCCCCAAAGAATTAATTTTTGATTTTCTTTCTTTTCTGTTTCTATTATCTTTTTCAGATTTTGGTTCTGATAGTGTACTTTTTCCAGTTGTCATTTGCTTTTTTCTTGAACATTTTTTTATAGGCTGGAAGCTGAAAACTATTCTGTTTGATATAGATGTCTTCTAAAATGTTCTTTTTGCTGCTTCTCATAAATTTGTGTGCTTTTCTTTCGTTTGGGTATTTGATTCTGAGACCAAGTTTCAGGCTGTGTAGTGATCTTTCTGATGTTTCCCCAATGCTGAAGCTGTGCATTCATTCACCTAAAATCACTCTGTTACCTCACAACCCCAAGGCAGGACTCGTCATGTTATCCAGGCTACATAGACTCAAGTTCTTGAATTTACATGACCCTATCTTAGGCTCTCAAATGCTGGAACTATTGGGACCTGCCATCACCACACTGGCTCCACCTTCTCTTTTTCCTATTTGACCTAAAGGTTATTCAGAACAGTGTTGTTGCCTTTTTAAATATTTAAGGAATTCTTAGAAATATTTCATTATTTTCCAGACTTCAACTATAGTCACAGAACTACTTTACATGACTCAAATATTTCCAATTTATTAAGATGTATGTATTAAGTAATTTTAAAGACCAGGATGTATATTTTTTGTCAATGTTCCATGTGAACCTGTACAAAATATGTGTTTGCTATTACTAAGTGAAATGTTCTATAACTATCATTTACATGAAGTTGGCTGATAAATTATTTAGTTTATTCTTGTGCATTCTTGCTGATTTTCTGACTTCTTATTCTATCAATTATTTAGTAATTGATATCTGATAATTTGTTTTAAAATTTGATGACTTCCAGTTAATCTCTCCCCACACACTGCTCTTTTTCCTTATGCTTTTGATGTCACATCTAGAGTCTGTAGACAAATCCGAGTTCATGAAGATTCACTTTTTTTTTAATTCCCAAATGATTTCTAGTTTTAACACACACTGAGGTGGTTGATCTATTTTGAGCTACTGCTTATATAAGGAGTGAAAGACAATTATGACATCATTCTTTTGCATGCAGAAATATAATCACTCCAGATAACATGATTAAATCATTCTTCCCACCACTGAGTAGACTTAGCACTCACCTCAAAAGTCATCTGAACACAGATACTGCTATATTTATAGACTGTCACTTTTCCTCCATTGGTCCTTATGTCACCATTACATGGTTTCATTAAAGGTCTACAGTAAGTATAAAAGTCATGGTCCACTAGTCCACTAGACTGGGCATACAGGGACACCTGCAATTGCAAATTAATGTAGAGATCTAGTTTCCATTTTAAATTGTTGTTACAATTTTAATAGGGATAGTTTTGGAAACCCTGACTTGTTAACACTATCATTCCCACCAATGAATACAGAATGGATTTCCACTTATTTATGTATTCTTTCCTGCAGCAATATTTTCCAATTTGCAATGTACAAGTCTTTAGTACCTTGGTTAAATTAAAGTCAATGAATTTTATTCTGTGAGATGCTACTGCAAATGGAACTGCTTCCTCTTTTCTGGGTTCTGTGTGCTCTGATCGTTTTCCCTCCTGTGAACAATGATGGTTTCATTTCCCATGAGTTTTACTGACTCTGCGAATGTCAGCTTGATCTCCTCAGACTCGCAGTCCCACCTTCTTAAATCTGGCAGATATGCAGCCTCCATCCCAGCTAGTGTGGTCAGGCTGTCATTGGGCTTGTCATATTTGTTGGTCACTTCTCAAGAGACCATTATCCTTGTTATCTGATGTTCAGTATCTTAAAAATCCCTGTCAAAGATCTCCCGAATAAATGAGAGTGTGAGGATCAAGGGAGAGTGTAGAAGGGGGGGGGGGTGGAAAGGTGGGGAGAGGAGAAAATATGTAGCTCAATTAAAACACTTAAGAAAATCACTGTCGGGCGCCAGGAGACCCAGCGTTGGGGTGAGTTTCTGGTCCCGCGGCGCCAGCCTGGGACGGGGAGCTCAGAGGTTCCGTGGCCCCCTAGCCTTCTTGGGCTCTCTGCAGGGCTTCTACTCCGTCCATACTGCCTCTTTCTTCCTAACCCACCCAGCTTCCATCCAGAACCCTCCCCACTTCGGCCCCACAGCCCTCTTTCGGCACATAACATCAACCAGCCCAGCCTGTCTGGGCACTGGGTCCGAATCCTCGGGGCACCCAAGCGGGAGGGAGTTCCTTTGTTTCTATAGCCTGCCTGCAAAGAGCAGGATTGG
>NC_022016.1:9027502-9049578 GCF_000317375.1 Microtus ochrogaster
AAAAAAAAGAATTAAAAAATAGAAAATCACTGTCAAAATATCTTACAATTGTGTTCATCATTCAGTTAAAAAAATCACTGTCAAAATATTGTACCAATGTGTTTTAAAGAAGATCACTGTGAAAATATCGTACCAATGTGTTTATCATTCAGATGGCGTGATCATTAAAGTTAGGTGTCCACTTGACTATTAGATACTTGGACATCTGGTCAAATATTATTGTGCATGTATACAAGAGTAATTCTGGATGAAATTAACATTTAAACTGAGTAAAGCAGACTGTCCCCATAATGTTAGACTCATCCAAACAAACAAGGCAGAGTAAGAGGAAACTCTTGCTGCTTTCACCTAATGCTGTGGGAGAATGCTCTTCTACACTGTAAAGATTTGTCACTCATATTGGTTTAATTAAATGCTGACTGGCCAGCAGCCAGGCAGAAAATATAGGTGGGATGATCAAGAGGAGAATTCTGGGAAGAAGAAAGGCAAAGAGTCAGTCCTCAGCCAGGTGCAGATGAAGCAGGATAAGAATGCTGCACTGAGAAATGGTACCAAGCCACAAGGCTAAGCATAGATAAGAATTAAGAGGTAGTTAATAATAAGCCTGAGCTAATAGGCCAAACAGTTTTATACTTAATATAGGCCTCTACATGTTTCTTTGGGACTGAATGCTGTAGGACTGGGTAGGAAAGAGGTTTCCATCTACAACCTGAGACACCTCTTCCCTGTCTAGGAATGGAACTGGAGCACTAGCCCTTCTCAGGCCCCCAAATCTGAAGTTTCCAATGGGAATTTATGCCATTGGCTTTCCTAGGGATCCAAGATACTATGATTTCCCTGTATTCATAATCTCCCAAATCAATTCTTTATCATAATAGACCTCTTCACAAACCAAAAGAAACACACACACACCAAAAAACAACAAAATTTCCAACCTCTCCCAACATGACAATGCTGGTTTTGTGTCTGGGTACAGTGCTCCCAGTCATACTGCCGTTACCTGAAGTTTATGTCTGCTGCATTTCTAAGACAGTATTCCATTATTGGGCAAGTGATTACAATAGTCACAAATACCTTTTCCACATTCTACTACCAGATTTGTACTTCTGCCATTGCTATGAGGCAAGGTTCTTTATACTTCATGAATAAAATCAAACCTCTAAAGTGGGGAAAGTAGTATAGAAAATAGCAAACAGTACACACACTAGGACAAATCACTTTACAGTTAACAAGATATTTCCATATATTTATTTCATGCTCTGAATAACCACAAGGCTCAACTGTTAGGCAGTTGTAGTTTACAGCACTGACATCCAAACCAGTTCAGAGAATACAAGATTTACCTAAGACCAGATAGAAATAAATGCTATGCAGCACATAGCTGTGATCCCAGCACCTGAGCAGTAAAGACAAAAGACCCATAAGTTCAAAGCCAGTCCAGGCCAAACGGGAGAAAGTAATCTATGAAACAACAACAAGTTAAAGAAACAATAAAAACAACAACAACAAACTCTTGACTAAAAATTCTTACTGTTCTACAATCAAGAAATACAGGTTCGGAAGGGGAACCTGTGATTCAGAAGCAGTCAGATAAGTGTCAGACCTCCCTTCATGAACTTACTTTGACTCAACTGACCCTACCAGTTGTTCACTGCCCTCTACACCCTGTCTTCATTTCTTTCTTATGCAGCTCAGAATTTACGGCACATCATTCATAACAACCCCTTGTACACACTCAATTCCTGCTACCCTGCATGCTTCAACATAACCTAATAACTTTTCATCCAGAAGACCACTAAATCCAAGTGAGTCCTGATAATTAGTCTTACCCACTTTGTCCAGTGGCTTTTTTTTTTTTTTGAGACATGAGACAGGGTGTTTCTCTGTAACTTTGGAGCCTGTTCTGGAACTAGCTCTTGTGAACCAAGCTGTCCTCAAACACACAGAGATCCACCTGCCTCTGCCTCCTGAGTGCTTGGATTAAAGGTGTGCACCACCATCGTCCAGCATCTAGTGCCTCTTAAAATTTATGTGCACCAAAATAATCCAGTGGGCTTAAGAAACAGTTTCATCCTCAACAGTTCTCAATCAGCAGGCTTCGGCTGCCCCTAAGCATTGGGTTCAGGGACCACACTTGGGTAACAGTACATCTCTTCAAATCTCTAATTCCTCTGTCCTCAGCTTTAGTCTCACAGAGAAAATAGTAGGCAAGCAGAAGATTCTGTCTACTTGTCCTAACACCCTACCTACTTCAAAGTATTGGTAAACTGCAAAGACCTCCCTTGCTTGTCCTTGAACATATCAATCTGTCCTTACTTGAAAGATTTCATACTGGCTCCTTAAAACGCTACAGACAGATATCTGTGTGATTTGTCCCTCCTCTTTAATTCCACTTAAGTGTCCTCACAGAAATGTTTTTCTAGACTGAACTACAAAATCAGCAAACCTTAGAACTATAGAAATGGCCCTTTAGTTTAGAGCACTTGCTGCTCTTACACAGGACGTGGGTGCAGCTCTCAGCACTCCCACAGTGGCTCACAGCTGTCATTAGTCCAAGGGATCTGAGGAGCTCTTGTGACACCTGCAAGCACCACATACATATGTGGTGCACAGACACACATGCAGACGAAACACCAATACACATAAGATAAAAATAAAAAGAAAACACTTTTAAGAGATTAGAAAGCCTTTCCAAATGTACTTGATGCTATCTATCCTAACCTGAGCTACTAAACCATCATCTGATAGTTTACCCAAAGGAGAAGTTCTCTAATTCTCTGTTAGGAAGAGAGGTGTTAAGGTAAGAAAATAAACAGTACATGTAACCCATTAATCTAAGATATGGTTCCATGAAATAGAACAAGAGTATAGTGCTGTGGGCTCAAGCACAGGATCCTCAGATGCAGAGCAGACTAAAGACAGGGTAGAACCAGTATAGATCTGAGAAACTGAGCACTTGGCCAATATTTGGACAGTCTTGGGTTCAACCTCCAGTAGCAAATAAAAATAAGTTCTCAGAATAAACAGATTCATATAAATTTTTGTTTTAAAAAGGTGCCTAGGGCTAGGAAGATGACTCACTGTGTAAAAGTGCTTGGGCACAACACTCGCCTGACAACTTGAGTTCAGATCCCCAGAACTCAAGTAAAAGCCAGACTTAGTAGCACAAACATCTATAATTCCACTGTAACACAATGAAATGAGAGCTGAAGATAAGAGAATTTCAGAAGTTCAGAGGCATTCGGCTTGGCTGTTGTGGCAGCAAAGAGAAGCTATCTCGAGTAAGAGGTGAAAAGATGACGACAGATGCCTGAATGATTAAGGTTGTCCTCTGAACCACATAACCACCGCAGAGCATGCACATCCCTTCACAGATACCAACACACAACGAGAACGCACACACTCTTGACGGAGGAAGGTCATTGGTTAATTAAATAAAGAAGCTGCTTGCCCTGATAGGTTAAAACATAAGGTGGGAGGAGTAAACAGAGCAGAATGCTTGGAGGAAGAGGAAGTGAGGTAAGACGCCTCAGACAGAGATTCCACAGCTCTCCTCTCAGGAGCAGACGCCTCAGAGAGACACGATGCTCCACTCTTGCGGGCAGAGGCGAGAGCTCTGCTCTCTGAGGCACACGCGATGAAGCTCCGACCCAGGATGGACGTAGGCTAGAATCTCCCTGGTAAGCCACCTTGTGGGCTACAGCAGATTATTAGAGATGGGCTAGTCCAGGTGCGAGAGTTAACCTAGAAGAGGCTAGATAGAAATGGCCAAGCAGTGATTAAATGAATACAGTGTCCGTGTAATTATTTCGGGTAAAGCTAGCAGTGCGGGGGGCTGGGTGGCGGGACACAGCCCACCGCTCATATTACAACACACTCTCTCCCTTTCTCCTTCCTACTTACATAAAATGTGTAACATCCTCCCCACCACACACACATAAAAGTTATATACTAAGAGTTTATCCTATGCAGGGTGCCATGGAGAAACAGTTTATACAATTGTCTACACCTTTTATACATATCCAAAAATTTCCTGACAGACTTGTACAGTATAAAATGAACGGCCTGTACTCACTGTACTCAGCGGGTTAATAAGAAGAATGATAATGAAGGACATGAAATTAGGAAGGGGATGGAGGAGGGCATCTCTGAGGAATTGGAGGGGGGTGTATAAGTGGGCTGAGTGTAATCAAAATAGATTGCTGCATGTATGAAATTCTCAAAAAACAAACAATACTATATTTTAAAAATATCATCCAGTCTTTTCCTAAACAATTTCAGTCTTTCTTACCTTACAATAACTGGCCCTATAGAGCCCCTAAAGTCAGGGTCTTATACAATCAAATATCAGCTTTCAGAAACAAACTTCTGAGGAAGAGGGGACCTACTTCATTAACTTCCAATGCGCTCTTAGGTAAATTATAGCTTATACTGAGATCTGGGGCTGCCTGGTTCATGGCAAGCAACCACTGTGTCTTATTAACATGCCCTAGTTGAGCTTCTGAACATATTCCCAAGTCATTTTCTTCATAGCAACTGTTCAAAATCCTTTATCCCTGGTGTTATTAGTTATTCAATTTCACCCTCACTCCCCTCTCCATGTTTAGCAAAAAGCCTTCATTCACATGAACAATATAGAAAAAGTTGAGTATTAGCTGGGCAGTGATGGTGAACACCTTTAATCCCAGCACTTGGGAGGCAGAGGAAGACATATCTCTGTGAGTGCAAGGCCAGCCTGCTCTGCAAAGTGAGTTCAAGGACAGTTAGGACTGCTACACAGAGAAATCCTGCCTCGAAAATCAATCAATCAATCAATCAATCAATCAATCAATCAATCAATCAATCAATCAAGTTTGGGCTCCTCTCCCTGTGTAGTGAGGAGCAGCGGGCCTCTTCCCACTGCCCGGGCTAGCTTTACCCAAAATAATTACATGGAAACTGTATTCCTTTAAACACTGCCTGGCCCATTAGTTCCAGCCTCTTATTGGCTAACTCTCACATCTCGATTAACCCATTTTTAATAATATGTGTAGCCCCACGAGGTATGGCTTACCAGGAAAGATCTTTTTTTTTAAATTCTATTATTATTTTTTAAAAGATTTTTTATTTATTATGTATACAGTAGTCTCAGTATTCTGTCTGCATGTATGTCTGCAGGTCAGAAGAGAACACCAGATCTCATTACAGATGGTTGTGAGCCACCATGTGGTTGCTGGGAATTGAACTCAGGACCTTTGGAATAGCAGGCAGTACTCTTAACCGTTGAGCCATCTCTCCAGCCCACCAGGAAAGATCTTAACCTGTGTCTTTAATAGGACAGAAAATTAGGTAGGCAGAGTAGATTGAACAGAATTCTGGGAGAAAGAAAGCTGAGTCTACTCCGCCTACCTAATTTCCTGTCCTATTAAAGGGCCAAGGCAGTCTCTTTATTTAACCAATGAAATTAACACAAAACAGAAGACTCTCCCCATCATCTCTGTGCTTCAAGCTTTGCTCTTGTTCTTACAAACATTCTTCTATGCCATGTCTTTTCATGCAAATGGTGATCAATGTATGATTCCTTTCCATGATTTGCATCTCTTTCTTTGTCTTTCATACACATTGGGACTTCTGGAGTTCACAGTGATGACATCCTTATCTTTGCTGACTTAGCCTGCTGGTCTTCACTGTCTCTTCCGTAGCACATACCCTCAGCATTTCCACATTAAGATGGGTCTGACTACTGCTTCTCATAATCATGTTTATTTTAATTCTCAAAGACAAAATATCCACAAAGAGTCAGTTCCAGGCTCTTACAAAACCTTTTCTCTATTTTTTTTCTAAATCTTTATCACATACCATTTTTGATAAGACATTAAACATATCTACATTAATTATCCTTTCAAAAAATGTTTTTTACATAGCTGGCTTATCATGTACAGGCCTAACGACCTGAGTGTGATCACATGATGGAAGGAGAGCACCGACTTCTACAGGCTACCCTCTGACCTCTACACATGCAACATGGCATGTATGCATCAATTCACATGTAACAAATGAAATAAAAAATATATTTTTTAAAGTTTACAATGTATTATCTTTCTAGGCATTTTAATCAAAAGCAGCTAATTGTTGAAAGGCTTATTTCAGTGTTTTTCAAATTACTGAATGATTTTTTTGTCCTAATTATGAATCCAGCCAATGTTTGATCATTTCACAACAGCATAGTATAGGTAAATGGCCTTATAAAACTGAAAAAAAATTAAACTGAACCATATTATTTAACTAGTAGCCAAGAGTCAAATAATCTTAAATTAAAATCTTATTAGAAAAAAAATGATCAGCTGTACAGTACAAACCAGCCAAGAGAAAACTGGTTTCAAAACCAATCTTAGGACGTTTAATAATGTATACTTTTATGACATGACATTCAGCTGTTGTTTTACCTTCCAGCTAGACTGAATCGAATTTTAACCACCCTTATGGCATTGCACATATGCAGGCAGCAAATGCCATCCACTGAAGCGAAGCAGTGTGTGTAAAAGGGCTCAATTAAATGGTGGAGTGTTTCTTGTAAATTAAAGCCCTACTGAATAATCATCTTCCATGCAAATTATCTTTCTTGTGGTGTTCAATAATATGCCATCATCATATGTGTCTGCTTTAATACGTGCTTATTTGTAATGCTTGACATAATGAATTTCCCCTTTTTATTCCCTTGGAAATTAAAATGAGAGTGTAAGCCTTTTTTTTCTTTTTTTTTTTTTTTGGTTTTTCGAGACAGGGTTTCTCTGTGGTTTTGGAGCCTGTCCTGGAACTAGCTCTTGTAGACCAGGCTGGTCTCGAACTCACAGAGATCCACCTGCCTCTGCCTCCCAAGTGCTGGGATTAAAGGCGTGCGCCACCACCGGCGAGTGTAAGCTTTTTAATTTTTCCTTGCTAGACTGTTTTTCTGAAAACACCAGCAGGGATACATTGTATCTTTATAGCCTATAGTGCAAAATAATTATTTAATCACATGAACACTACTAGTACTTTTATATGAAAATGTTTTGAATATATTTCTTATGAAAAATACCATGTCAATCTTTCCTCTCTCAAAAAAAGTAAAATTTCCCAGAAGTCCAGCTCATTCTCCTTATCACTGTCTTACACTTAAGTTCCTATTCTTAGGGGTGGGAAAAAAAGCCAGCAGGGCAATGGTGGCACACACCTTTGATCCCAGCACTCAGGAGCCTGGTCTACAGAGCAAGTTCCTGTTGGAGGTTGCTTGTTCGTTCCGGCTATCCAGAACTGAAATAACCACACAGAAACTCTATTAATTAAATCACTGCTTGGCCCATTAGCTCTAGCTTCTTATTAGCTAACTCTTACATATTAATTTAACCCATTTTATTAATCTGTGTATCACCACGTGGCTGTGGCTTACTGGTTAAAGTTCCCAGCATCTGTCTCTAGTGGGCTACATGGCTTCCCTCTGACTCCACCTCCTTTCTCCCAGCATTCCGTTTAGTTTTTTTTGCCTACCTCTATTCTTTTGCCCTATCAGGCAAAGCCAGTTTTCTTAATTAATTAACCATTTGTATTCACAGCATACAACAGGGAATCCCATATCAAGTTCCAGGACAGCCAGAGCTACACAAAGAAACCCTGTCTCAGAAAAAAAAAATAAGAAAACCATATGCCAAGGTATAAGTATATAAGATCGAGACAGGTGATTGAGCCTAAATCTCATACACCATTGTACATTGTAGGGCTCAGTGGCCAAGTGTTTGCTTAGTGAGCACAAACCCTGTACTTGGGCCTAACACTAAAACAAATTGTAAACTGGGCAGTGGTGACGCACACCCTTTAATCCCAGCACTTGGGAGGCAGAGGCAGGCGGATCTCTGTGAGTTCAAGGCCAGCCTGGTCTACAAGAGCTAGTTCCAGGACAGGCACCAAAAACTAGAGAAACCCTGTCTCAAATAAATAAAATAAATAAAATAAAATTGTATGTCCAGGAGGACATGATGGTTTATGCCTGAAATCCTAGCACTAGGGGAGTTGAAAGTCAAAGTACTCCTGTAGGTTCAAGACCAGCCTGGACTAGAGTGTGTCCTAACAGAACAATACAAAAAATCTGTATGTTGTATGTGTGGATGAGTCAAAGTTGTTCTCAAGCACTAAATAAAGCTAAAAGATAGCGTCTCTGGGTAACACTTTTGACATTGCTGGGAGAGAAAGCTAGTATGCCACTGGGTACAAAGGGCTGGTGTCCCAGTGAGTAAAAATTCAGTTCCCCTGGTGCTAATGCTTCACTTCTTGTAACAGCAAACAAGAACTCCCCATTAAAATAAAGAGAGAGAGAGAGAGAGACCAAAATACTCATTCATAGTAGTTTCTTACAACATCCACTTCCACACATCCTCTGCAGAATCCTCAATTCAGAAGAGAGTACTATCAAAGGTATTGTGGAAGAATCCAAGATACAAGCCAGACCCTAGACCCGAGCCTGGCTTAGCAGGAGAGCTGAGAAGAAATGCTAATTCTGTACCATACTTTCATGATTCATGAGGGGCTTTGTGGATGCAGGTTTCTTCCTTCTGCCCCCAAACACTTCTTCTAGTCATTAGTTTACCTGCTCTGTCAGTAATAATAATTGCACTTTAAAAATAGCTTCTCAGGCCGGGCGGTGGTGGCGCACACCTTTAATCCCAGCACTCGGGAGGCAGAGGCAGGCGGATCTATGTGAGTTCGGGACCAGCCTGGTCTACAAGAGCTAGTTCCAGGGCAGGCTCCAAAACCACAGAGAAACCCTGTCTCGAAAAAAAAAAAAAAATAGCTTCTCAGAGGACTGTCACGAGGAAAAGTACAAGTAACCTCTAGGTTCATTTAAACACCATGACTGTTAATAAGAGCAATTATCAGTGAGTGTGTAAGTACCTGAGACCTGGTAGGAACTTACTACAAAAAAATCAGCACATTTAATAGCCACGCACAACTCAGGTCTTAGTCACAGTTATATGCCCACAGGAATTCTGCATCACAGGCTATGGTTCTACAAAGACAACAAATTTGTTTGTATTAAGATAGAGCAGTCTTTAGAAATACAATCTCTATTTGTATCTGTCCTGCTACTCTTAAGACTGAACAAGTGTATTATGGGCTACAAATAAAGTGTGCCCTGAACATGTTAATGCACTAGAGGCTTGTAAGCCAGTTGATGACTTTCTGGAAGTATCTGAACTCTGAGGGCTCTATATCAACCCCTTAATTGTGCTATACCTTGATGGCACAGTAGAGTCTTACGGAATGGGGCCTAGTGAGAGGAGGTAGGACACTGGGGCTTGTCTTTGAAGCCTTGTTTCCAGACCTATCCTATCCTCTGCTTCACAGCTGCCTTGACATCAGCTCACTACAGGCCTAAAAACAATGGAGATGTTAAGTAAAACTCTTAAAGATTTAGTACTGCAGATATAAAATTAAATAAAATCAGCATTGCAAAACTATTCCTATTTTTCTTAATAAAAACTAGTCAAATTTTGCACAATCCCCAACGTAACCACAAATACAAGCGAGATTAGAGATAACATACAGATATAAACTTATCTGTCCTTAACTACCACAAAGAAATATAATCTGATTTATTTCCACAAACTTTCATAGCAAACAGAATTAAACTTTATTTTCTCCATCTTTTCACCAAACCGCTACCACACTTTTGAAACTTGTAAATTATTTATTCTTAGTTAAATTCATTATGTGAGTTTAGTGGTTAGCATCTGAGGTCAAAGAACATCCAAGTACCAGAATGGTGGTTGTTGGTGGAGGGTGCCTGTTTGTTCCGGGTGCTCACAACCAAAATAATCACACCGAAACTATATTATTTAAAGTGTTGCATGGACATTAGCTCTAGCTTCTTATTGGCTAGCTCTTACATCCTAAACAAACCTATGTCCATTGATCTGTTTATCGCCATGTGGTTTTGGCTTACTGGGTAAGGATCCATCCCTGGCATCTGTCTCCAGCAGGGATACATGGCTTCTCCTGACTCCACCTTCTTTCTTGAGCATTCAGTTCAGTTTTCTTGCCTACCTCTAGTCTGCTAAACCACTGGCCAAAATATTATTCATTAAGCAATAAAAGCAACAGAAGGACTTCCTACATCATTTTTTATTTTTTATTTAAACAGTAAAGGGGGAATGATGTAGAGAGTCCTTCTGTATATGTGTTGCTTTTATTGGTTAATGAATAAAGAAACTCTTTGGCCTATGATAGGGCAGAACAGAACTAGCTGGGAAAACTAAACTGAATGCTGAAAGAAAGAAGGAGTCAATGAGACAACATGGAGCTGCCAGAGGGGAAAGAGGCCAGGGATGGAACTTTACCCAGTAAGCCACTGCTACATGGTAATACCCAGATTAATGGAGATGGGTTTGTTTAGGATGTAAGAGCTAGCCAATAAGAAGCTAGAGCTAACAGGCCAACCAATGATTTAAATAATATAGTTTTTGTATGATATTTTGGGTCTAAGCAGCTGGGAACAAACGAGAAGCCTCCCCCAAGAGACTGGCGCACCAGCGTGGGTAACTACATCCACATAAAAACCTGAGAGAGCTGGAAAGGGAATTCTAGACACACACAGAAAAAAACTGTGCTTAACGCAGTTTCTTGCTCTGTTTGATAGAAGCAAGCAGAGGCATGATTCCTTTAAGAAAGGTCTTCCTGATTCAGCATTAGCAAAACAAACAAACAAAAAACTGCAGAGTTTTGAAACAGCAGCTTTTGGCTTCCTGGGCCATGCTGCCAACACAAACTCTGACCCTTTGGGGAAGTCTGGCCAAGGTCTGTGAGTACAGTACTACAACTTGCTTAATGGCAACACAGACCAATATGCTGTGTGCCTAAAAATGGAGCAATGTACGTGGCTCTCAGAGGCAGCGAACATGCCTCCGCCATGTTGGACTAGGCAGAGCAAGCAAGTGAGGCTGTGTTGGCCCTAGCCACACCCACTTTTTTTTTAAAAACGGTGCTTCCAGCCAGAAAATAATTGCAGATATACAATAAAGACAGACTCAGATTAAAAAAAAAAATAAAAGACCTCTAAATGTGTCACTGTCTTGTGGTGTGGAACAATGGTCTGTATTTTGTCAATTATATTTTAAATAAACACTTCCAGGCAGGAAGTATATGCTAGACAACCAGACAGGAGTAGAGGTGGGTCAAAGAGAACAGGAGAATTCTGGGAAAAAGGAAGTCCTAGTCTGCAGTCCTGACCCAGCCACAGAAGAATCAAGGTATGACTGCCTCGCCGAATAAGGTACCAAGTATGTGGCTAACATAGACAAGACTAATGTGCTAATATAAGTTATAAGAGTTAATAAGAAGCCTGAGCTAATGGGCCAATCAGTTTATAACTACTGTAGATCTCTGTGTGATTTTTTTGGGGGGGACTTAACGACTGTGGGAACATGGCAGGACAGAAAAACCTCAGACAACATGTCGAATAAATGTACGTAGGCTTGGGAGAGAAGAAAAGGAATATAGAAAGTTATAAAAAAGAAGTAAATCATTTAAAGAAAAATAAAACAAAGTCTTTAAAGAGACACAGTACAGACAATCATAGATTAAAAGGAGTAAAGAAAAATAAGCCACATAAAAATGGAATATACACAAAGAGTCTGGATTATGTATATTATTGTGTTTTCTTTGAAATTTTTTTTGACTGTGAAGGAGCTAAGTACAGAGAGAGATTTCATTATATGGACTGCTAAGATAAACCATAAATATATATTAATTAAAGAGATCTTGATTTCAAAATTTGGTCCTAATGATTTGTTACTTTGGAAAGAGGCTCTGCTTTTGTTTCTACAGAGGACGAGAGCCCGTGCATTTCCTCCAGAATAATCTGGTTTGATGAACCAAGATCTCCATAAGTGTTGCAGTGAACACCCCAAAAAATACTTCGCCCAACAAAGAACAAGAAGCGGTTTGGAGAGAACTACACCCAAATTTTCTAAATAATTGTTTATAAATGTTTGTTTATAGGGAGATATGCTATAGAAATTTGCACTGATATGGATCTTGCCTTATCGGTTCTGGGCTCTGGAAATGAAGGTGGTGGTGTGTTTACAGACATTACATCTTCTACCACTCTTCACTGGATTCTCCTAACCACCAGGTCTGTTCAAATCAAGCTCATCAGCACCTGACTAGATACTCACAAAGAAAGTCCTTGCCTGCTCCAGCAATGAGCAGCCTTTCTAGGAGCTGCCTTTTGCCATCTATCCTGACCCACATTTCACAACACCGTCACTTAGGTCAACAGCACAATATCTGTTTTACTCATAGAAAGCTAGTACCTTTCTCTCAAAATTCAGTAACTTGATTGGGAAGGCTGCCTCTCAGTCTACAAATGCACAAGATATGGTACTGTAGTAAGATAGGTAGTTTAAAATTGTTCATAATGAATTACCTGTGTGACCTATGAAAGACACAAACATACAATACTTCAAATAAAAATGCTTTAAGACATATACTTGGGGCTGGAGAGATGGCTTTAAAGACATATAATTAGAGATTTTTATTTTAGAATTTTACTTATGTGTTTGCCTATGTGTAGAGATATGCACCACTCCTGTGCCTGGTGCCCAAGGAGACCAGAAGAGAGAACTGGATACACTAGAACTGGCATTAGAGATATTTGCCACCATGTGGTCACTGGGAAACAAACCTAGTAGTCTTAACAATGGAGTCATCTCTCCAGCTGCTTAAGGATTTCTTGAATTCAATTTTCTCAGCATCCAGGATCGGGAGTGGTGGGAGGAGTGGGGCTCCCAGGTATTTAAAGCTGATTATCTTATGTGCCTGGCACTCTACCCAAAGGAATTCATCTAACCCTTTACAACTCAATTTAGTATCACTGTAAATGCGGGAACAAAAGCAGCATGCATGGCAAGCATTTATAAACGCCAGAGAGTAGTACCTTTTAAAGCCAGTAAGACTGGGTCCCGAGTTTGCTCTTAACTAGGCAGAAGACCCCTTTACTGACACCAGAGTTGCTGTATTGGTCTATGCATTTGGAAGATTGGCATGAAACAGAGGTAGGGTTTTTTTTCCCCCCAAAGACTTTATATTTACAACAAAAATTAGTTAAATTATTAATCACAAAAGCCACTCAGGTATTAGAAAGCCACAGATTAAATGATGACAGGAAATATAAACACTATCAGAAGGAGCCAGAGGCCTGCTTGCTTCACTTTTCCAGACTGCTTCATCTAAAGCAAGGGTAAAAAAAATTATCTCTACAGACCCTTTTGATTCAAACACATGAAGAGTAGCACTAATAAACCTAACTCCTTAGACAGCTAAAGACACTGCTATCTGCCCTCAGAAAGATCATATCACATCCACCGTGGGAAGACTGAAAAACCTGATTTCAAAGATTGTGTTCTGGAACCCACTCTGTAGATAAGGCTGGCCTTGAACCCAGAAATACACTTGCCTTTGTCACCCAAGTTCTGCAATTAAAAGTGTGTGCCACCACTACCTAGCTCAATTTCAAAGATTTTCAGACATAAATATACAAAATCTTCTGTGCTTTTAAAAATACTTTTAAAAATGCTGGTGAGATGTCTCAGAGAATAATTGTGTTTGTCAGGCAATCCTGATAACAAAAACCCATGGCTCCTGTGTCTAACCCAGCACTGCACTCCTGGAAGAGGGTGGGGAGCAGCAGTCCATGGTGGGCTAGCCTGGGGTATACAGCACAGCAGCAGAAACAACAATGAAGACCTTGCCTCAAAAAACAAAATGAAAGGCACACCTAAAAAGCTGTCCTCTGACCTACACACACACTTCTAAAAATACATAATAATAATATACATCAAAATTCTAGAAATACAGCAAACAAAAATATATAATTCATAACTTACAGTGTCAGGTGCAAAGGAAACTCCACTTTCCCAAACTTCAAATTAGACCTGAATTAAAAGCCCAGGTTTAATGGATGCCAGCACTCCCAGGTGGCCCTGGGGAAAACATGGAGGGGGGAAGGAGAACTGGAATGACCATGAAAAACCTGGGAGACCATGTGTTCATTCTCTGGGGGCAGTTTAAATAGCCTGAGGACGTGGTCTTGGCCCTCCCTGGAGAGGGGTCACCGTTTGGCAGGCTTTCTCGGAGGTGGAGTTTGGACTGAGGCAACTCCCATGAGAGGGGGCTTGGAACTTTCTACCAAACAAGGGGGATGAAACAAGAGGACCTCATGTTGTAGGCTACCATGGCTACACACTAAAACTTCATATCAAACAACAAATTTTTGAACTGACACAGTATTCTGTGTTAATTACCAGGAACGCTGATTGTTTCTTTTCTATAAATTGTTTTTTTTTAATTTTTCCTGTTATTCTCTAGAATACTGTTATGCCCAGATCAGCGAAGTCCCACAAAAACCAAGGAGACCGAGTCCCATATGTAAAAGAAAAGAGCCTTTATTTTATACAAGTTTGTAAGCTTGGTCTCTCTGTGTGTACAATGTATTGGAATAATTGGAGATCCCGAGCTCAGAGTTGGGTTTTTATTGTAGTAAAGGTGGGGACGAGGGGTTTGAGGCTCAGGACCCCCAACTGGGTGACATTTGTCTAGGGGTATCCTGGTGAATGTGTGCTGGCAAGTGATCCTATCTACAACAGTTGGAAGGTTAGCCATTTCCTTCGGATGGTCTGTTCCTGGGAGGTGCCTGAGTAATCTCAGTTGTGGTCCTTAATACAACCAGGTATTAAGGATTATTACAACTCAGGGTAAACTACTGAGACTCAGGCCTCCATTAAGCTTATCGTGGCTCAGTCCTACACTGGCAGGTGATAATGGCTGGAAGTTAAGAACTTCCTTTGGGTGGTCTGTTCCTATTAAGCTTATCATGGTTGGCTGAGTCCTACAATATTAATCATTTTTTACAAATCATCAAAACCACACAGGTGCCGAGAGATGGATCATCTTGCCAGCACAAGTCTTTAGAATTCATGTAAAATGAGAGGCTGTGGTGGCAAATGCAAGCAATCCCAATACTGGTATGTCAAGATGGGAGGCGGGGACAGAACATGCTAGAACCTGGAATATGCAGGACCTCAAGAGGGCGGCAGTGAGCAGAGTCCTGGAAGTTGTTTTACAGTGTCTCCACACATGCTCCTGTACACACATACATGCTCTCTCTTCCTCTCTCCTCACCATGTACAAAATAAATAAAATTAAATAAGCAACACAATGTCTAAAGATATCAATTTTTATTACATCATTTTCTTGACTGTTTCTATTTTAAAATTTTTATGTATGTATGTATGTATTTGAAGTGATAGGGATAAAGTCAGGGCCTTGTAGGGAATGCTCTACACACCAGTGAGCTCACCCCCAGATGCAACTTGCTTTCTTACAATAGCAAATTTTAAGTATTTACATAGTTAAATTGATCTTCTTATTGGTAAACTGTTGGGGACTATTATTTTAAGGTATGTAAGTTTGGTTTATGCTGCATTTGTTTAACTCCGTGGAGCTGTGGTTCTTTGCCTGTCTAAAACACCTGATAGTCCTAATAAGGAGCTTAATGTCCGACAGTAAGACAGTAACAAGGATAGGCAGGGCTAGCAGGCAGCAAGTATATATAGAAGGAGAAATCTGGGACGAGAGAGAAAGAATAGCAAGAAAACAAGAAGAGGACATCAGGGGCAGCCACTGAGATACACAGCTAGCCATGGAGAAAGAAGTAAGGCATACAGAAATAGAGGAAGATAAAAGCAAAAGGTAGTCGGGATCATTTAAGATAAGAAAAGCTGGCAAGAAACAAGCATTTTTATAAATAATAATTATTCTCCATGAGATTTATTTGGGAGCTGGGTGGTGGCCCCTAAAAAACCAAAAGAGTAAAATAGCCTATAATAGTGAGTGAACCTTTCTGAAAATTATTATCTAGAACCTTATATTGTTGCTTATTACATGTAAGGAAATGTTTATTTCTCAGATCAATAGTATGTTTCTTATAGTATTGTTATAAATAATATTTTTGTACTTGTGAAGATATGTCTTTGTGGAATGAACCAAGTGATGAACAGACGCTTGAAAAAAATCTCACACTAGCTCAGAAATGAGAAATAGATATTTATTTAGGGGTAAACTCACAAATCAGAATCCTCTGCTTGACCGGTTGAATCCTGCAATCCAAACGAGCAGCCGGCCAAAAGGAGGAAGGAAAAAAGGGCCAGACGCAGATTCTGTGTCCGCATATATAGAACACCCAGTAGGTGGGTAGTCATAAGCTGCAGGTCTTCCTACAGCATATCTTTGCCAAGGTGCCTTCTGATTGGTTTAATAAAGGAGCTGACAGGCCAGGAGGAATAGGCAGGACAGCAAGACACAGAGGATTCTGAGAAGGAGAAGGATAGAGTCTCAGGAGTCACGAGAGACACAGAGAGAAGCATGATGAATGTGCCCTGTTGAAAGAAGGTACCTCCATGTGGCAGAGTATATATAAGAAATATAGGTTAATTTATAATTAATAATAAATTTCTGAATGGCTATTTGGGAGTGGATGCCAAGACACATAGAAACACTGTCTACATAGTGTGCTCTTAAGAAAACAGGTATGGGCTGGGGAATTGGCTCAGTTGGTAAAGTATTTGCCTTGCATTACATGAGGACCTGAGTTTGAGCCTCAGAAATCACATTTTAAACAAACAAAAAACTGGGAGGAGGTACGTGGATCTCTGTGAGTTTGAGGCAGCCTGGTCTACATAGTGAGACCCTGTTTCTTAAAAAAGAAGAAAGTAATAAGGAAAGAAAAACAAACCAAAAATGCTGAGCATGGCAATTTGCTGTTGTGATCCTATCACTGCACCGGCATACACAGGCAGACGGATCCTGTGGGACACACCGCCAAGACAGGCTCTATAGACCAACAGGGAGGTGGGTCTGAGTCCCGGTTTACCCTAACGCAATACCTAGATCTAAAGAAGACCAGAAACTGAGACCACCCATGCTCCACCCAAGAACAGACCTTCCAAAGAAAATTCCTAACGTTAACCATTGTAGATAGGATCACCTGCCAGCACACACCCATTGCTTTTCACCAGGACACCCCTAGACAAATGTCAGCCAATCAGGGGTCCTGAACTTTAGAAATCTCTCACCCCTACCTTTGCTACTATAAAAAATCCAACCCCAACTGAGCTCAGGGCTCTCCGATCACTCCAATATGTAGGACACAAGGAGAGTCCAAGTTTGCAAACTTGTGTAAGCATGAAGGCTCTTTCTTTTTAAATATAGGATTTGGTCTCCTAATTGGTTTGGGGGAGACTCCGTGATCTGGACATAATAGATCCTTGGGTCTTGCCTTTTGTTGTTTGGGTTTTTTGTTTTTTTTTTTTTTGGCTTGTTGTTTTTGAGACAGAGTTTCTCTGTGTAGCCCTGGCTATCCTGGAACTCACTCAGGAGACTAAAACTGGTTTTGATATCAGAGATGTGTCTGCCTCTGCCTCTCAAGTGCTAGGTGAGATTAAAGGTGGTCACCATCACCACAGTTTCTTGGGTCCATGACCAACATTAACTAAAGGGGAGCTTGCTTATCCTTTCAGAGGTTTAGTCCATTAACATCATGGTGTGGAGCATGACAGCTGAGAGTTCTACATCCATATCTGCAGGCAGCAGAAAGAGAAACAGAGACTGGGCTTGGCATGAGCTTTTGAAACCTCAGAACCCCACCCACAGTGATATACCTCCTCCAACAAGACCTTACCTATATAAACCTATGGGGCCATTCTTTTTTTTTTTGCTTTTTTGAGACATGGTTTCTCTGTGGTTTTGGAGCCTGTCCTGGAACTAGCTCTTGTAGACCAGGCTGGTCTCGAACTCACAGAGATCCGCCTGCCTCTGCCTCCCAAGTGCTGGGATTAAAGGCGTGCGCCACCACCGCCTGGCTTTATGGGGCCATTCTTACACAAACCATTCTAATCTACTTGCAGACCAGAGAGCGATCCTTTCTCAAAACAAGAAGAAAAAGATGGTGGATGGTGCCTGAGGAGTGACACCCAGAGTCACATGCAAATATATCTATGAACACCTCTACTATAATATCGATATTTCTAATATTGATATTGCACACACAAAGTATATACTTGAATGTTTAACAGCAGAAAAAAATGACCTCAAAAAAAGAAAGCAATAGGGTAATTTTTTTTAGGTAGGATATCCTTATGCAGCCCCTAAGCTGGCCTCCATCTAGAAATCCTCCTGCATCGTTGTCCCAGGTGTTGGCATTACAGGCATGTGCCACGACATCTGGTTTTAGACCTAATTTTCAACAGGAAAATTAATTCCTTAAAGAAAGGGAGAGGTTTTATACCAATGTATACATCATTAAAGAAGTATATATAGAAAACACACTTCATGGTAAGACTTTTGACTGCCAGAAAGAGCATAGCCAGTTGGCTAAAAATACATACAAATCAAACATTTATATATCAAATATGTTCACAAGTACAATATATTCATAGGCTGAATGCTATTTATAAGACTACACTTCTTTCCCTGACTATGTTCAAGAGGGAAAATGCTCCCAGGACTAAGCCATCAGATGCTTATCTTTCGAGGCTGCTCTGCAGGAAGCACAGGGATACCTCTAGCTAACATTTCACAGGTATCTCTAAAAAAGGCTATGCAAATAAGACTTGGGTAAATCAGGAAATTTAATGGACTTGTCAGCAAAGCTTATTGATACTTTCTGGAACTGGTGGCAGAAAACAGGGCTAAAGATACAAAACTTCAAAGGTAAAAAAACTTAAAACAACTGCCAGAGTAAGAAAAGGAAATTTAATGTTTCTGTTTGTTAATCAAGATTTCCAAGAGCAGATAAAGATACAGATAAAGATAAAGATACTACTTTTACTTGAACTCACTGAGGAAATACTTTCACAAAAGAGTTAAAATAGTAAACTTTTCCCACAATGTTAATTTTCACCATTGAAGAAATCTACTTCTGTTTAGCTCCTAGTTTTCTGAACATCTGGATAAGTGAATTTCTAAGCCAAAACTACTCTGTAAACATTAACAAACTAGTCATTACAAAAAATTTAGACTCTGTACAGTAAATATGCATTGGTTGAATGCTGTAACTAGATAAACTAGAAAAACCGATCATCTAGGTAGGTCAGAAGGGGTGATAAGTTATGCTAATTTTAAAAGATCTGAAACAAGAAATATCTGAAATCTACCCTTAATGAGTCAAGCCACTATTTAAGTGAAACTGCCTTTGAGAACAGTCAGTCAAGTTGCTCAGCTTCCCCGCTGCCAAAAGACCATCAAGTTTATGGCACTAGTTTTGTTGCTGTCCTGATCTGAGAGAAACAACTTAAGGAGGCAGCATTTATGGTAGCTCACAGGGTCAGGGTCTGTTTATCATGGTGGAGAGGGGGTGGCACGGTAGAGCAGCTCACAGTACAGCAGCAGGAAGCAGAAAGAAGGAACCCAGGAGGTCAGAGCAAGAGTACACTGCCAGTGACTCACTGCCTCCAGCTGGCCTCTCCCCAACAGTTCCCACAACTTCAAAAGGGCACCATCAGCTGAGAACCAAACACTAAACACACCAGCCTAAGGGAGAAACCTCATGTTCCAGCCATAACACTGACTTAAGAGACCCTGAGAAGGAAGCTGTGAGCTCTAACAGGAAGGCTGCTTGTTTGTCCCGGCTGCCCACAATCAAAATAATCACACAGAAATTGTATTAATTAAAACACCGCTTGGCCCATTAGCTCTAGCTTCTTATTGGCTAACTCTTAATATTAACCCATTTCTATTCTTTTGTATATCACCACATGGCAGTAGCTTACTGGCAAAGATTCTTTTTTTTTTTTTTGGTTTTTCGAGACAGGGTTTCTCTGTGGTTTTGGAGCCTGTCCTGGAACTAGCTCTTGTAGACCAAGCTGGTCTCGAACTCACAGAGATCCGCCTGCCTCTGCCTCCCGAGTGCTGGGATTAAAGGCGTGCGCCACCACCGCCCGGCACTGGCAAAGATTCTACGGTGTGATTCTAACTGGCGTCTGTCTCAGGTGGAGGATCCATGGCTTCTCCCCGATTCTGCCTTCTTCCTCCCAACATGCTGTTTAGTTTTCCCCACCTACCTAAGTTCTGCCCTATCAACAGGCCAAGGCAGTTTCTTTATTCATTAACCAGTAAAAGCAACACATAGACAGAAGGACCCCCTACACCAGTGAGCAACCGAGAGGACTTGAGCGAGACAAGGGAGACATATACCCACAAAAGGCCAACATCAGAGAATATCATGCAAGAGTCTATCCGCAAGGCTGCGTTTACTTCCCTTTGTATCCAAACATGACATACAGTCAGAAAAGAACAGAAAAAATAAGTAAATATCTTGCTACTACTTCACAACGTTTAAAACAGAGCCTACAATCATACTGTGGAACATTCACTACATTTGAGGAACCCCATTTTCTCCTCTCTTTTTTACATCTCATCTGGGTAGCCACACAGACACAGACACTGACTCACAGTCAGACAGACACAGACACCAGCATACAGGTAGGCAGATAGAGAGACACACAGACACACAATGAAGCCTCTTGCCTTGGACTCTGGCTATATAGTCTTAGGGCAGCATTCTCCTCTATGGCCATGCATTTATGAAGCTGCTGTAGCAGTAAGGTCTGCTAATATACAGTCATCAAAGCAGACCACTAGGGAAGGAGACAAAGGTATCAGCACTAGGAGATGTGATTTACTTGGGTATATCAATGTAGCACTCTAACTATTAGCATCTATCATATACTGTAGTAATGGTCACCATGAAGAGCTCCATTTGGGTATATTATAAATAGTGCTATGAACATTCATTCTAGTACATTTATTTTGGTGGTATGTATTTCCAAGTGGAACTGCTAAACCATAAGGTAGTCATGTGTTGAGTTTAAGTAGATACGGCCAAACAGTTTTCCAATTTGTTCACTCCAATTTACATTCTCATATCAATGTATAATTCCCATAGCAATGCAGAATTTAAGTTGCTGTATGTTCTCAAAACATTTACTAATTTTCATTGTAATTAATGTACTTAACTTTGATTTTGGAGTGGCCATATTTTAAAATACTTCACAAATGGAATAAAGGAGAAAAATCTTGGACCCACCAGGACAACTTCCTACCCCTAGCACAACAAGTTCCTCCTAAAATATAGGCATAACCATCTTATTTAAATATAAACGTGAAAAAAGAACCAAGGTGGCCCATGAAAGGTACTATAAAGATAATGAATGAACCAGAACCAAATAATGAAACCAATAAAGGCAGACCACAAAACGTGGCATAAAGCAGACGTACTGTAGCACTGTGTGTCAATGCCTGCACTCGCAGCCCATGGGAAGCAGAAGGAGTTGTTCAAACCACCTTGGTTATATGGTGAGTTCAAGAACTGCCTGGCTATACAAGACCAGAAAGACACATAGAAAGAAAGAAAAGAAAAGCTGGGATAGGGAATATAGAGACAGAAAAAGAAAAGCTAAAAATGTACACTGGCTAGTTGACAATAGTATAGACAAAGAAAAATGACAGCATTCAGGATAGACTAAGAAAAAAAGGGACAAAGACCAGAAACACTTAAAGGAACACTACTAGGACTTAATAAATAGATGGACACCACAGAAAGACCAGTGAGGAGACTAAGGATGGGGAAACAGCCAGGCATGGCGGCACACACACGCTACTCCAGCATCCAGCAGTGATGGAACACAGGAGTAAAGCACACAGGCTGGTGACATGGCTCATGGAGATAAGGGAAAGACAGACATATGCACACTATATCACACACCCATACATGCATCATTCAGGAATGATCTATTTGTTTTTAAAGTAAAGCAGAGGACTAGAGAGATGGTACAGCAGTTAAAAGTTCTTGCTCTTCTGGAGTTCAGGACCCAGCAGCACCCATGCCGGTCTGCTCACAACCACCTGCAACTGCAACTCCAGGGAGCAAAATCGGTCCTTGGTCTTTGTTGGACACCCATCACATCTCTCTGTCTGTCTGTCTGTCTGTCTGTCTGTCTGTCTGTCTGTCT
>NC_022016.1:9049734-9050484 GCF_000317375.1 Microtus ochrogaster
CCAGAAACAAATAGATAACTATTTTTCGAAGAAAAAGTAAAGGGCTGGCCAGGTGGCTCAGTGGGTAATAAGAACTAAGTCAATCCCACAGGAAAAGAGCCTACCCTAGAAAGCTGTCCTCTGACCTTTACATGTGAAGGGATACTTGACACATAAAGTGTAATTTTTTAAACAGGTAAGCAAATATATAGATTATGATCTTAAAGAATTAATTGGCCAGGTATAATGGCATACTCTCTTCAATCACTGCCCAGCCTGGTGTACACAGCAAGTTTCAGGCTAACTTTGGCTGCATAATGACACCTTGTTTAGAGAAACAAACAACCAAAAAATTTTTTTCCACACACACAAAAAAGAAAAATATATAGGTTAAGCAAGGATGATCTAACATATATCACAGGAACCCATAAAATAAAATACATTTAATACTAGAAGTTATAACAGATTAAAATATTTGAGCCAATATATAAAATATGTTGTAAATCTCTGGGAAAATTAACAAAGAAGAGGTAGTACTCTGGCGCATTACAGTAAAAATATTGCCTTTTCAGGGTGGAAAAAAGGTCCTTTGAGTATCTAGGTTGGGGGTGGGGGGGCTGTAAGAAAATCTAAACTGGAGATACGATTTCGTGACACACTGCCCACATGGTACAGATGTGGCACTGGGCTCAATTCCCAGTCCTCACTCAACAACAGTCCCCATTCAACAACAGTCCTCACTCAACAACAGTCCCCATTCAACAACAGTCC
>NC_022016.1:9050688-9059207 GCF_000317375.1 Microtus ochrogaster
TCAACAACAGTCCTCACTCAACAACAGTCCTCACTCAACAACAGTCCCCATTCAACAACAGTCCTCACTCAACAACAGTCCATCTAACCTGAATACAATGGGGTAAGACTCTGTAAACTAGGACTTGTGGCCAACTGCCATTCACAACTGGTTTACTCATCAAACTTCACAATAGAGTAGTGGCATTTCATTTGTATTTTAATAAATAAAGCTTGCCTGAAGACTAGAGAGTAAAACAGCCACACTGTCAGCCTTACACACACCTTTAATCCCTGGAGCCACACTAGTTGCCATAAAAACTGGGTGGTGCATGCCTTTAATCCCAATGGTGCACACCTTTAATCACAGCCCTAGAGAGGATTATAAAACAGGAGGGGACAGTTCTCGCGCACAATCTTATTCTGAGATTCCTGGAGGCAGGTTCGCCATTTTGGACTGAGGTAGAGGTAACAGCCAGTGGCTGGCTATTTTCATTTTCTGACCTTCAGGTTAAGCCCCAATATCTCTCTTTAAGATTTTATTAATTGTGCTTCACAATAAAGCAGATATCATGCTAGTTTGTTAACATATTCCCCTAGCTGCTTCTGAGATGTAGTTGCTCCGTTGATAACTATAGTACAGAATTATGACCCAAAAAACTAAAATAATTAGTATTTGATCTTCCACAGGAAAAGTTTGCCAATCTCTATGGAAAAGTAACATTTTTAGAGATAATTTGAGCAAATTTCTATTCAGGTAAACTACCTTTGAAGTATAAAAGCCATAACCAGTTTTACATATGAAAAGTAAGAAATATTTTCCACATGAGGAACTTTCAACTATAAGGGTGTGTGTTACACATGAAAAAATATAAATACAGTGTTTGTGTGAATACACGCTAAGAATGGAACCCAGAGCCTTGTGCATGTTGTATTGCTGAGCTACACCTTCTGCCCCGTACGTATTTAACTGTAGTCTTAAGATCATATACAGTATACATGTCTGTATGGGAAGAAAAGAGAACTAAGAAAATCCTGGAAACCATAACTAATGAATGTAGGAACTTGATTATGTACAGAAGCTGGGACTGATGATGATCAGACGGCCGACTATGAACTGCAGAATGGTGGGGCTAACTTCCTAGAAAGCAGTCCTTAGTACCAACAGACCATCAAAAGAAAATCACAAAATTCACACTTCCAATGAATTTGGTCACACAATTCTCTGGTATTCCAGAATTTCCTAATTTAAACCACTAAAAAAATGAATATAAAAAGTATAAACAAAATAAAGCCTTTACCTACTTTTTTTGAATAGCAAGGAGTTGGCATGTTACTTGTTCCTTATGGTGTCTAGTACTTGGTGACAAATCATCAATAGATTATAAAGACCCTATCCACAGATTAGATGGCCACAGGGCCTGCTAGTCACCAGTCCTGACCCATAGGACCCATGTACAAGAGAAGGATTGGAAAGGAAGGGACACAAATGATTCAGTGGAATACTACTTGGGCACTGGAAATACACAACTAGAAAAGTACACTGCTATCACAACACAAAGAAATTTGACAAGATTAACAACCCCAGGCAATAAGCCCAGTGTGGAACTCTGGCAGTTAACACAAAAAGGCAAACACTTCACTGTAGTAGGAGGCTGCTTGTTCGTCCCCAGCTGCCCAGACCACAAAATAATCACTCAGAAACTATATTATTTAAATCACTGCTTGGCCAATCACTTAAGTGTATTGCTAGCTCTTATATCTTTGGTTTACCCATTTCTATTATATTTTACCATGAGGTTCGTGGCCTACCGGCGAGGTTCCAGCTGGCAGCTCCCATCTTTTTTCTCTGGCGGCTCCATGGTGTCTCTTTGACACCACCTATTCTCTCTCTATATATATCTCTTCCAGCCTGGCTATATTCTGTTAAGCCATTGGCTGAAAGCAGCTTCTTTATTCATTAACCAATAAAAGCAACACATACACAGAAGGACTTTCCACACCACTTTCTCTGCTTCTACCTGGGCCATACCTCTGTTCAAATCCGTTTAAAAGCATGAACTATGCCACACACTCAATGTAAGGCCTACAGTCAAACTCCACACCACTGAGGTAAGAAACCTCAGTCCCTGAATTCTGTGTTTTATAAAGGGACTGGTCTGTACTGGTTTGTTATAAACACAACTAGTAAAACAGCTGACATTTACATTCATTTTCTAGTCTATGCTTTTCTAATCTTGTACCCCTCTCAAAATCCATTCCCGGGACTGGGAAAATAGTGCAAATATGAAGACATGAGTTCAAATTCCTAGTATAAAGTCAGCTACAGCGGTGCACAACTGTATTCCCAATCTTAATAGATACCTGGAGCTAACTGCCAGTGGCCTCCAGCAAAACTGAATCAATGAGCTCCAGCTCTGTGGAGAAAGTGGTCAAAAACTAGGGTCTCTGGCCTCCACAGGTACACATGTGCAAGTCATGTGCATATCCACGAATACATTCACATGCGCACAAATATATACACATATAAACCACGGATGCATGTGCATGCACATTTCCGCACTCACAGAAGCACATGCACACCCATTCCTTTAAAAAGGCTGGAGAGATGGCTCCCTGGTGTCTTACACAGGGTTCAACTCCTAGCACTCACAAGCAGGCTCACAACTGTCTTTAACCCCAGTTTCAGGGGATCCAACTACCTCTCTGGCTTTCATAAGCACTGCACACATGATATGTAGGTACACATACATATATATAAAACAAAAAATGTTAAAAAAATAATAATCCTGTGGGAGATATAAAAAAGCAAATGTAAAAAGTTAGGGCTCCGAATGGATAGACAGGCAGGCTGTGCTTTGGGCTAAATTGTATCCTCAGATTCATCTTTTAAGTCCTAAATGCCAGGACCTTAGAATGTAACTTATCTCTGAAGCTAACACCTTCAAAAGAAATAATTAAGGTAAAATGAAGTCATATTTATAGTAGTCTAATCCTTTTTCAAATGACTGATGTCTTTACAAATTAAGATTAGGTCACAGACAGGCAAAGGAAAACAAATCCAAAAGACTCCCTAGAACACAACCACACAGAAACCTTCTAGACTGAAGAACTATCAGAACATAACAACTCCTGTTGTTTAAGCCACCCACAGTGTGATGCTGTTAGGGAAGCTGTAGAGAGGGAGGCCATGTGCCAGTCATACAATTCACAAACATCCTTAGCTGTGACTTAGACATATCAAGTCCTGCAACAGAAAAGAGGGATTGTGATAGTGATGATTATGCTTTAAATAATGCAGTGATAAAATTGAAAAGCTGTAACAATGTTTATAAGAAAAACTGAAGGGATACAGTTTTGCAATTAGAAAAGGAATGAAGGATTCAAGTCATGTCAACTTTGAGAAAAATCAACAGGAGAGCCTAGCCAAGACAAGTTTAATGCCTCAAATGAAGCTAACCAAAATGCAAGTGAATAATCAAAAAAAAAAAAAAAACAAAAAAAACAAAAAAACAACAAAAAAAAAACAACATTGTTAGCAAGGAAGAGGAATGGAGACAACTTAGGATCATTCTCTGAGATTACAAACAGATACAAGTATTTTCAATTTTTCTGTGTAACAGTCCTGACTGTCCTAGGACTGACTCCCTTTGTAGACCAGGCTGCCCTTAAACTCATAGGGATCCACCTGCCTCTGCCTCTCAAGTGCTGGAATTTAAAAGGCTGTGCCACCACCACCTGACCATGTATTTTCCTTTAATGTTTAAGCTAACAAAAGAATCCTTGATGATTCACAAACAACAACAACAAAAATTTACTGGCATCAAATAAAAAGGCATTTGCAGTGGTTTTAGTGAAGTTCTGGTTCTCTATAAGTTTCTTCTTGCCGGGCGATAGTGGCGCACGCCTTTAATCCCAGCACTCGGGAGGCAGAGGCAGGTGGATCTCTGTGAGTTCGAGGCCAGCCTGGTCTACAAGAGCTAGTTCCAGGACAGGAACCAAAAGCTATGGAGAAACCCTGTCTCGAAAATATAAATAAATAAATAAATAAATAAATAAATAAAGTTTCTTCTTGTCCCTCGTTTGCCTACCAACAGCTGCACCGCTGCACCGTGAACTGCTTTTCATCCTGGATGTAGAGTCACAAAAGCCACAGAGTTCCAGAGGAGAGTAAAGAAGAGAGGAAAGTTGGTCTCTAACTTGCAGTTCTGGGGTAAAATTCAAGCAGATCAGAAGGGGGAAACAACTAGATTATAAATACAGCAGTTTATGTTAAAAATTTTGATACGTTTTTAAGCTGGGTGTGATGGTGCATTACTCTAACTCCAGCATTTGGAAGGCAGAGGCAGGCGGTTCTCTGAGTTCAAGGTCAATCTGATCTACAAGGCAAGTTCTAGGACAGCTAGTGCTACACAGTGAAACCCTGTCTCAAAAAGCAAAAAAGAAGAGGAGGAGAAAGAGGAGAATGAGGAGGAAGAAGTTTCTCAAATACTTTTAGGATGTTTAAAGTTCAATTTCACAAGAAGATGCATAATTGTGTTGAAATACATGTTACTTCTTTCTGAAAGACCCCAGCTTAGCTGCTGTAACGCCATTTTGCAAGGCTTTAAAACAAACAAGTAAAGTTCAGGGTAAGATCAGTACTCCTAGGCTGCCAAACAGGATATCTGCAGTCAGATACCTGGCCTAGGAGGGGAACGAAGAGTTCTGGGGAAGACCGCATAAGCCCTAGATAGAGCTTAGTCAGCTGTTATCAGACGTTTGTGTCCCCAGCCAAGAGCCAGGGGGTTTGTCCTCAAGTGAACCCCTCGCTGCATTTGAAAGGACCAATGGGATCCCTGTAACCATGCAGCTGCTTCTGTACGCCTGCTTCTGCCTCCCGTTTCCATATAAAAGACCTCCTGCCTAGCCTGAGGGCTCACAAGTCTTCCAAAGAGACTCTGCCGCCCTCAGGTACCTGTGTACTCTGAATAAAGAAACCTCTTGCCATTTGCAGCCAGTGGTCTCGACTGTTCCTTGGGTCAACGGGTCTCCTCCTGAGGGAAGGTATACACTTCCCTCTACAGTTCCCTCAGCAGCTCTACACTTGCCTTCACTCTCTTCACGGTCTGCAAGTGTGATAAGTCACTAAGGTTCCCACCATCACCAGTATGAAATACTGAAAGATCTCCCCAACTGCTTCAAGTATAAAACAAATGAACAATGCTGGGGAACTTGCCCTTCTCCAGATAAGCCTATTAAAATGCTGTTGGCGCTGGATACAAAATAAAATCCCCAAATTTGCATCTTCAGTACTTTTGCTATCTTGACCTTTATTTGAATTTGAAACTAAGCTTTACAAACAACAGAATTCACAGTCACTAGCCAACCACGGTCCTCATTATGGAATCTAGGCAGTACATTTGTTTCCTGGGAAACTGACCAGAGCAGAGTGCAATTTCAGACTAGCAAAAAGAATTCTCCAATCATAGTGGTAAACAAAGTCCATACATAAATCAGCTGATCAGAAGCAAACTCAAGAAGTGTCAGAGAAGAGCTAAGCTCCGTGGAAACTTTCCTAAAGAGAAAAGAAAAAGGAAAAGAAAGAAACCTGTGGGGTGTCTTTGGGTAACTATGTAGATCTCTCAAGTAAATATTATGAGCAGGTTTCTTTATAAACACAACTGTCACAAAATAAACTGTTCAAAATAAATGGCTTCTCTCCAATCTTCAGCTTGTCTATTTCTGACAGTATTTAAGAGGAAGAGCTTCTTCAGAGCCAGCCTCATACATCTGGTACCAGGATATTAATCCAAGAATGAATTTCTCCTTTTGGCAAGCAGCATGGGCTTGCGCTCTGGTGATTTCTGTCACACCTCTCCTTCAGGCTTGCTTCCCTACCAGGCCACAAAGAACTACAGGGGGGTAAGTGGAGGTCCACATCGCAGGAACAAAAGATTTGTAAAGAGCAAATCTGTTACTTCCCAGTTTTCTATTTTATTATGATAGTATTGAGCATGGGGGAAGTACTGGAAAAGCCTGTAGACTTTAAAGTCTCCCAGATTTAACTGAGGACAGTTTAGTGTTGCTTAGGAAAACAAAATACAGCTAAATATCAGCTTCATTTTAAAGGTTAATTCATACAAATTCAAATTGTCTGTAAGGAGCATTTATCTGTTGTAAGTTCTTAAAAAAAAAAAAGAAGCATCAGGACAAAAATGAATTTATTGGCTCTCTTAAACAGCAATTGACCTAAAGGAAAAGAAGATAAAAATATAGAAGCCCCTCTGGAATGCTCCTGACTACACCATTATTAGTTATACAGAAAGAAAATTACTAACATCTACACACCAATCAAAAGCAAAAGAAAAAGCAAGGCGTTATCTCAGAGCCAGCGCTGATAGAGACACTAGAGGTGCTGACCCAAGAAAACCCAGCAGGCACAACTATTGCTTTGCCAAAGCACTACCAACACAGAAACACTGTTGCTGTTTCCCATTTACAGAGAGATGCTCTGTTAAGTCTTATCACCACCACTGACAATCCAACAAACACACACACAAGCAAATCAGTGTGTTAGCTGTCTTTTTTAGCATTTCAACCAATGACAAAGAGCTGCAACTCTGATGGTGTTCTAGAACTCCCTGTTGGAGATAACACCAGTCCTAATTACAGACTCCTTAAAGGAAAGAGGAGAGGTTTCGGTCAGAGTGGACTAGAAGCAACACACTAAGTTCTGTGCCTTTGTGTAGGTTAAATTTATTTACCTGATCTAGACAGAAAATAACAGCAGGACATAATAAAACCTGAACAACTCTGGTAGATAAAGCTGCTTCTAGACATTGTGTGTACAAATGTATAAAAATTCAGTATGCAACATCATCAATCTAATGTAACTGGGTCAAGAATCTAGGGTAAATTTTTCTCCCACAAAAATCACTATTTTAAGCATATTAAACTCTTTCTATGATAAAAAAGTACTTGAATAAAAGTGCATTGAATTGTATTTTTTCTTGAATTTTTAACAACTTAATGGAAATTTAAGTAGTTTCTCCACCATGATATTTTCTTCAAATGTAGTATTTTTTTAAGGAGGCTCCCACTTTCTCCAAATGGCTCTACCTAGCATTGTTTAGTACTCCTCAAAACTATTAAAAACAAAACAAACTCAAAAAACAAAAATACCTCTTAGGTAACAGACTTATGTGTCAATACAACATAGTAGATAATAAATAATTTTCTAAAAGTGAGAAATAAATTAACATAAGGACATAACCCCATATCTACATAGAAAACAGTCTGTGAAACAAATTTTATGAATGTTTACCAAACTACATTTATTATTTGACTATGAAGACACAGCAACTCTTCACGAAGTTAGCAAGCTAGTCAAACAAGAAAAATTAGAACTACGACTTTACACCTTTCAAAACATTATATCCAGCATATCCAACAACCTAATCCTGGGTTTGTATGTATGGAATACATGAACGCATCATGTAGAATGTAAAGTGGGAAAATCACTTCTGACATCACGTTCTCATCAGCTGTGAAAAGTCTCCAATCTTAAAACGGAAAACAAAGGTTTTAGCCTGTGTGGAAAGAATTATCACTGTGTTTTATTCTCCAATGCAAGTCCTACTGTAAAAGTCACTACCTGACACTCCAGTAAACTATGTAATGGGTAGACTATTCATTCTATCGGTGCTAATCCTAACGAATATGAGAAAAAACAAACTTTACTCCAAAACTTCAAAATGAAAATAAATACAAGTGTAAAAAAATCAGTCATGTTCAATTTCCTCAATTTAAATCACTACCTGTCCTTTACATACTAAAATTAATGATAGCTATAAGAAAACCACATTTTTTTTTGTTTGTTTTGATCTGGTCAACTCAACCTCCTCTCCCCAGGACGAGCTTTCTTGATCTATTTGATAACAAACACACAACACTGTGCGCAGCCTCAGATTGGGGGGAACCTTTGGGAGAAAGCCCTCCTCCGTTAGAAACAATAAATAAGGGAGCGAAGGGCCACTCGTTCCTTCATACACCCCACAAGCACCTCACGGTGCCTCCCGACAAACAAGCTAGCCGGGCAGAGCCCCGAAGCGCCTCAGACTCAGCAACTAGCAGGGCAAACCATCCCTCCTCCTTCCCGCCCTCCCGCGCGGCTGGAGGACACTGGTGCGGGGACCGTCCCCTCTGAGACGCTGCGGGCCGCGAACCGGCGCGCGCCCGGTTCTGCGCCTGCAAACTCCTCCGCCCCTAGCGCCCTCCCACCTCGCTGGCCCCAGCAGACAAAAGAAGGGCTCTGCGGGTCACGGCGCGGCCGCACACACACAAAGAGGCCCCGCGCACGCTTGCTCCCCAGCCCCGCGCGGGCTCTCACCCACCGGCAGGTGTCTGTGCGTCTGTCCATAGGAACGCGGGCGTTGGGGCCTGCGGGAGCCGGGCGGCCCGGGCGGGACGGAGCGGGACGGCGGAGCGGAGGACGACGACACCACGACCGGAGGCCCGGGTGCCGGAGCCGGTGCGGCGGGAAGGGCACCCCGTGGGCTG
>NC_022016.1:9059336-9064168 GCF_000317375.1 Microtus ochrogaster
GGGGCCGCGGCCGCGCGGGGAGGGGCCGGAGAGGGGCGGGGCGGGGGCTCGGACCCCGACTTCAGCCGGCACCGGAAGCGCTCTGCGGGCGCTGGGACCTACAGGAAGTGTGTGGCGACGCCCGCGGAAGGCGCTCGCTGCCCTAAGGGGTTGAAGGCCAACCTCTTGTTACGGACACGCGCAGCCTTGAGCCCGCCAAAGTCGGTCCCTTCCGCCCGGACAGTTACGGAATCCGCGGTCTCTGCCACTTTCCTTGCGGGTCGGTTGTCCGCGTCTCCCCAGCCTAAACACTCGCAGTAAGCAAAGTCTGCTGGCTTTCAGAGGTGTGCCAGGTGGCCTGCGAGCCACAATATACTCACCCCGCAGTGTCCTAACGCACCACCGCGACACACACACACTCCTGTAAACCCGACTTCTTAAGGGAAAAAAGGATGTTGCACGGTTTTAAAGATTCTACAATACTAAATAATTTAATTTCGTGATTATGAAGAGTTAAAATTGCAGAGGAGAGCTAAATTACCTTGGGCTTTTTACGTTCTTTGGAAGCCATTTATTGCCAACAAGTGTCAAACATAATGCCCTCATGCCTAACGAAAACCTTTAAAATGTATTCTTCATAGTGGCGCAGATGACTCTGGTTAAGAGCGCTCTCCAGAACACCCAGGCTTAGTTCCCAGCACCCGCACAGTGGTTCACAACAGTCTGGAACTCCAGTTCCAGGAGCTCAGTTGACTTCTCTAGCCCCTGCAGAGAAATGACACAAATGCTGCACAGACATATGTGCAGGCAAAATGACCATAAATAATAATGATAAAATATAAAATGTATTGTTAGCTGACTACTAGCTTCCTTTAAATCTCATCAGCATCTAAAACCTGTAAGTTTGACCCACTTTGCTGAAATTCACCTACCTGTAGTCTGTGCCATTTGGTAAATGCCTTGATTTTGTGACTTTCTTTGTTCTGTAAGTAATAGTTGAAAAAAAAAAAACTCATGTGATTTTCAACAGTGAAGCATGTCTTTTTGGACTATTTGAGTCCATGTGGCTGGACCATTATCACTCATAATTGGCTCAAGAACAGACTATCTCTCTGAGCTAAGAACTGTATTTTTTGCATCTACACACTCATCCCTCCTAAGGAATAGGGCTGTTAGTAACACCTAAAACTCTGTCACTGGTGATCTTATACACAGGGGTCAGGAGATAACATCTATAACATGTCACTACTGAGGCAAGGCTGCACATAAAAAAAGAAACTTTCATAGCACTTATCAGATGCTCAGGCCAAGCACATAATGGGTTGTTAATTCATTTAGTCCCAGGATGGGTATTTTGCCTGCATGTATGTCTCTGTACCACGTGTGTACCTGACGTCCTTGGAGACCAGTATAAGATGTCAAGTGCCCTGGGACTAGAGTCACAGATGTTGATGAGCTTTCACGTGGGTGTTAAGAATCAAACGCAGGTCTTCTGAAGAGCAGCTAGGGATTCAAACCACTGAGCCATCTCTCGTGCCCTGCGTTTTCAAGTACATACTGAGAAGTGATATTGCAGTTCTATAGTTTTAGTTTTTAGAAATGGAAGCTCAGAGAAACTAAGAAATCTTAGGTACATAGTTCCTTGTTGGAGCTCAGATTCATTCAAAGCAGTCTAGCTCCAGAGGCCATGTTCTTAACTCCTGTTTCTTCACTAAGCAGTTTCCAAAAACACGTATAATGCTAGTAAGTCCTATTTAGAACATACCATTATCATTCTTGGGTACTACTCACATCTTGGTCTCACAACTATGATAGGAAATCTAAGTCACTCCTACCTCTGAGGTAAATGAGAGAAGAAAATATGACAGATTATAAACAAAGAAACCAGGGTCACCCCAGACCTGTCAGGTAACTTACATTGCTACATCAGTCAGTTCTCTCCTACATGGCTGCTTTCACCTGTCCCTTACAATCTACAGCTGTTTAAGGCTGATAATTTCTCTTAAGTATTTCATGTGTATTTTGCCTGCATGTATTGCCAGGGATCAGCTCCAGCAGAGATCAAGACTTGAAAAGGGTGGATGTAGCAGGTAATATAAAGAAGTTGCACCAGACAGCAATTTAAATCTTTTTCTAAGTCTCTAGGAATATCTTGTTTTCACTGTGCTCGGGAGGCAATCTACAAGAGAGAATATATGTATATCTCTTTCCAAGACAACAGAGTTTATTTTCATATCTTACAACAATGATTACACCAATCTATATTTGCATTTCAAAAATATCTAATACGTGGCTGTTTTTCAACATGAATAAAAACATCCTAGAAAAGTCATAATCATAAAACTCAATGATCACAGATCTAGGAGCAAGTAAACAAAGTTTAACTAAGCAGAGGAGGAGGGTCGTTTAATATTTTCTCATGTCCAGACAATTTAAAATCTTAAAGGTTAATTCTTAATTTGTAATAAGCAAAGCAAAAATTCTTATCAAGTTATACCATAATCTATTTTAAATCCTTAATTGATATTGGATATCATTCTGTACAAGTGTTGCTCTTATTTATTGGTTAATGAATAAAGCTGTTTTGACCTGTAGCAGGGCAGAATGTAGCCAGGCTGGAGGAGATATAAAGATGAAATATACAGAGTCTGAATTATGTATATTATTGTGTTTTCTTTGAAGTTTTTGACAGCAGATAGGTATTTGATTCCGGGCGCTGCTATGCTAAGCCAACATACATATTTTAAAGATATCCTTACTTAAACTTTGAGCCCAAGGATATGTTACTTTGGGAAAGATGTTCTGCTTTTGTTTCTGCAGAGAATTGGAACCTGTGGATTCCTTCCAGGCTAATGTGATTTGATGGAACAAGACTCCCCCCTGCCCTGCCCCGAAGGTCTCTGTGAACCTTAACAACAAATAACAGGAAGCAGCATGGAGAAAACTACACCCAAATTCCCATAATGATTATCTATAAATGTTTGTTTTCATTTAAAGGATAATATGATATAGAGACGAATACTTTGCATTGGTACGGATCTTGCTATATTGATACAGTTTTAAGGTCAATGTTACTATACTATGTATGTGGATTTTGCTCTTGTTTAAGTTATTGTGTTTGTGGAACTCATTTAAAACTATGATGTATAATTAAGAAATATAGATTAATAGATGGTCATCTTTAATAACCAAACTTTTAATTATGTTAGGTAAGTTTTCTAAATATATAGAGATATATTTTAGTTAGATAGATAATCTTCAAAAATTCAAAGAACTATAAAATATGGCATTTAAAATGTTTTAAAAACTTAGACTTTTCTTGACAGTGAGACATGTCTGCTTTCCCAGTCTCTGGAAATTAGAGAATCCTGTTCAGCCATTTCATCAATATTGATAATTTCAAATGTGTAGGCTTTATATTACGTTTTTCAATAAGTTTATTCATCTTATTTCCCTTCCCAAACTGTCTCAGACCATCAATACTTTGAGGACAAAGGGGACCAAGTCAATGAATCCAAAGACCGCTATACAAATGATTTCATTTTTAAGTACTAAAACTAAAGGAGGAAGTGGGGCTGTGTCTGCTCAACCAGAAACTAGAACTTTGTCGCACAGTTTCTTCAGCCAAGCAACAATCACACAGTCTATTTAGCTAAGTTGTGAGAACTAGAGCTTTCTCATGCAGTCTCCTTAGCCAAACAACAATCATACCATTTATTTAGCTAAGTCATGAGAACTGGTGAAAGATTTCTGGAGTTGGGAGACTCTCACTCAAGTCTTGGGATAACACGACACCCCAGGAACTCACAAGAGACCATCCTTGCTGCAATCACACAAGGTTTATTGACAGGACAGGAACCAGTGCACTGGGGTCAAACTCATTTCCCACACAGGGGTAGACAGTTCAGCCTCTACCTGGGAGTAGAGTAGCTGGGAGAAGGGGTATTTAAGGGAAGAAACCACAACCCAGTAATTCAAAGGGGGTAGGGAGGGCATCATTGGAAAATTCTGAAAATACCAGTGATCATTGAAAATTCCAAAAATACCAGTGATAATCACAAGGGGGTAACTCCCTGTTTCTCAAGATTATAATCTAACTTTATCTTCAGCTAGTTCCTGAAACAGAGTCACTGAACTGGCTAACCTAGATTTTTGGCTCTTCTCTTCCAGCTAGATGGATTTATCCAAGTCTTTCATCTCCCCACTTCTTCTAGTACCTAGTTCTAATCATAGAACTAGATTTCAGTATCTTCTTAACCTTGTAAAGCGCAATATTGGTGGCATAACATCAAAATCTGAACAGCACTTATTCTTTCCCTAATGAAGGTAATTAGTTTTAATTCATTAAAGTACTGAGGGGCCTGTATTAGGGCAGCAGTACCTGTCCCAACACCGGCAGCTATCCCGACACCCAGGATTACCTCTAGTGTCAGAGAAATAGGTTCTTGTCTAAAGTGAGTTGGGTGCTTGTCAACTCATCTTCAAGTGTGTTAGCTGGATGATGAAAGACCCTAGTTAACAGTTGTACAAGCACACAGTAGTCTTTGGTGTCATTAAAAATGCAAGGTGTCAGGTTTGTACTACAAGCCCACCATTTATCTAAACCAGGAACCAAGGTGTCAGGAGTCTTAGGGCTCTTAAGAGTCTCATTACATAACCTCGGTAAGAGTCAGCCTATGATTAGTACCCCAAACACAAGCCTCCTGACTGGTAGTGTTGTCAAAAGCCCCAGATACTGTAATTTGGGTATTTCAGGAGCTTGCTTCACATGGGAGGCGTGGATCCAGGCAGAGATGCATACTTCACGTGGGAGGCATGGATCCAGGCAGAGATGCATACTTCACGTGGGAGGC
>NC_022016.1:9064288-9067427 GCF_000317375.1 Microtus ochrogaster
TGGATCCAGGCAGAGATGCATACTTCACGTGGGAGGCGTGGATCCAGGCAGAGATGCATACTTCTTTCAGTTGTTCCAGATCTGGCGTCTCACCACTTCAAGGGCCTTTGGGTGGGCAAGTAGAGGTCTAGAAAGAATAGAATCAGGATTATACACTCCACCCAACTTAGTGAGCGGTGGAGGTCCCCCACATAAGATCTCATAGGGGTGACTTTAAATCGCCCTGGGGTGTTCTGAACCTGGAACAGGGCAAAGGGAAGGAGGGCTGTCCAATCATTCCCGCAGGTCTCTAGGGCCAGTTTTTTCAGGGTCTCTTTTAGGGTTCTGTTTATCCTTTCTACCTGACCTGAGCTCCGGGGTCAGTAAGCACAATGTAATTTCCAATTGATCCCCAGTTGGGTGGCCAGTCCCTGACTTACCTGGGCAACAAAGGCAGGTCAATTATCAGACCCGAGTACCTTGGGTATCCCAAACCTTGGGAAAATTTTTTTATGATCTTCTTAGCCACCACATTGGCCGTCTCTGTCCTGGTAGGAAAAGCTTCTACCCAGCCTGAAAAAGTATTTATAAAATCTAATAAGTACTTGTTACCATATCTGGCTGGCTTAATTTCTGTAAGATCTACCTCCCAGTAGGCCCCAGACCAGTCACCCCTGAGCCTCTTCCCAGGAGTATATATGGAGCGTCCTGCATTAGTCATAGCACAGGCCTTGCAGCTTTTGACTTCTTCTGCCAGGTCAGAGAGTCCCATAACATAATAGTTGGAGGACCTAACCACATCTTTTAGTTTCTTGGCCCCCAGGTGGGTTGGGTAATGTAAGTTGGTAACATACTTATGCCCTTCTTTTTGTGGGAGGACTAGTTTTCCTCCTTCTGTCTCTACTGCCCCATATGGGGTTTTCTTTACCAGTCCTAATTTGATAGTCCTTGGGGGTGTATCTAAAGTTGATTTCACTGTTATCATAATAATCTTTAGGCTCTTTTGACTGCCAGGATCATTGCTCTTTGGGCCACCTGTTTAGCAGCTAGGTCTGCCATCTGATTTCCTTTAGCCACAGCATCTCGAGCTTTTTGGTGTCCTGGACAATGTATGATGGCTACCTTCTTTGGCAAATGTATGGCCTTGAGGAGGCTTAAAATTTTTTTCTTTATTTTTTATGTCTTTTCCTGCAGATGTTAATAGTCTTCTTTGTCTGTATATTGCCCTGTGTATATGGGCAGTGGCAAAAGCATACCTGCTGTCAGTGTAGATGTTGGTAGACTTCCCCTCTGCCATCGGTACAGCTTGTATCAAAGCCACGAGTTTGGCTTTCTGGGCCGAAGTCCTTCAGGGAAGCTACTGGCCCAGATTACTTGCTTCCCATCCACCACTGCTGCCCCTGCCTTCTGCTTACCTTCAACCATGAAATTGCCGCCATCTGTATACCAGCTCAGACTTCCAGGCCAAGGCTGATTCTTCAGATCATTTTGGGTACCAGCTTCTTCTGCCAAAATGTCAGCACAGTGGTGGGTAGGTGAGGTGTCATCAGTCTCGGGCAGTAGGGGGAGCGAAGGTCACTGGTTCAGTCATCAAAAGGCTTTGATCACCTCCGGGCCGGTTCAAGTAAACTTGATCTGGGCCTTCAACTTTGTTAAGTAAACCTGATCTGGGCCTTCAACTTTGTTAACAAGTCTCTTTCTAATAAAGGCGTGGGACACTCAGGGATAACCAGGAAGGAATGAGTCACTTGTCCTCTCCCCAAATCTACAGTCCGTAAGGTGGTCCACGGATATTGTTTCTGTCCAGTTGCTCCAATTACTACAGTCATTGTATTCTTTAGCTTCCTCAATGGTTGTTTCAGCACAGAGTGCTCAGCCCCCGTGTCCACTAGAAAATCCATAGGGTCCTCTCCACAGTCAGGGTTGCCCTAGGTGCAGGGGAGGGGGTCTGAGCCCCATCCCTCTAATCATCTTCTTCTAGGGCCAGTACCTTAGAGGCCCTTCCTTCTTTGGGCATTCTCTAGCTAAATGTTCTTTTTCTTTGCAATAAGCACATTGGTCTTTTTCCAAGGGGTGCCTCTGTCCGTCTTCACTCATCTTTGGTCTTCTGTTGCCCAGGTTCTATCTATCTAGGTCCTGTCTTCCCCCTTTTTCCCTACCACTGTGGCCAAAATTTTATCAAATTCCTCTCTTGTCTACAATCCCTCCAGTCCTCTCTTTCTTCTGCCCCCCCCGTTCTCTTCCTCAGTCTCTCGTTTATAACACTTTCTCTGCCTCCTTAACCAAATCCTGCAACCCTTCTAACCGCTGTAACTTTTAATATCTGATGCTGACTCCTGTGAAGGCCATAGCTACTACCACTGCCTGCTGACCCTCAGAGGTTGGGTCAAAGGGAGTATAACGCCTGTAAGCCTTCTTTAAATGATCAAGAAACAGATGGTGGTTCAACCTGCCATGAGAGCCTTGTGGGTATAGACTGTCAGCCGCTCCCTACCTGCTTTAAGTTTGACCTTGAAAACATACACAGGGAACTAGATAAGGCCCATTTCTGTTTACACATTTTTTTTACCAAAATTTTTCTTGCTTTTTAGACAACATGCCAAACATTTCTCTTGCTTTTTAGACAACATACCAAAAATCTCTCTTGCTTTTTAGACAACACACCAAAAATTTCTCTTGCTTTTTAGATAACATAAAAACTCTTACCAACATCTTTTTTTGTGGTTTTTCTCAGTGGGGATGTATGGCTACATTTTAAATAAGAACAGCACATAAAATCCTGTACCAGTTTGAAACATTTGAGACCAACAATAAGTTTTCTTCAGTAACCAATAATAATTTGTAACCAGCCCCTATAAATGATGTCAGATACTTATAACCCATAGGATCTGAAAGAGTTCTTCACCTGTGGAGCCAAGCCTTGGTTATCTTTAACAAGAGGTTTGAGGCATGCATCTCCAATGGAACTCATCCATCAGCACAGCAGGGTGGTATGCAGCACTGGGGAAAAAAGATTGTTAACCTCTTTTTTTTTAATTTTTTTTATTAAATTTTATTATTCAATTAGGATCTCCGCCTCCCCCCACCCGCCACCGCCTCCCATCTCCCTCCCCCTTCCCCGATCAAGTCCCTCTCCCTCATCAGCTTGAAGAGCAATCAG
>NC_022016.1:9069427-9070628 GCF_000317375.1 Microtus ochrogaster
CTCCATACCTCTTCAATATAGTGCTTGAAGTTCTAGCAATAGCAATAAGACAACATAAGGATATCAAGGGGATTCGTATTGGAAAGGAAGAAGTTAAACTTTCGTTATTTGCAGATGATTGTTAACCTCTTTAGGCCATAGGGATTACCCTCAGATTTTTTGTTTAGTGTTTGAAATCCTATTGGGGTACATCTATCTTCTACAACTGTGTCTGGCAGCCTCAATACCTTGTAACAGCAAGGCTGAATAAATAGCCCAGCCATCCATACAAGCATGCTGCCCAACAGCCATGTGCTTGGGGCCGAGGCTGACTCTTTTTTAATTATATATAACCCTATGCTTGTGGCCTTATCTCTAAAGTCTTGTGAATGGTCACAATATCAAAGTCAAAGAAGTCATGATTTGAGTATATCAGCGTCAGTCTAATTCAGGACAAAAGCACAGCACACATTACACAGACAATGGTGCCAAACAAACCAAAGACACAGCTTCAAGCTGCTTCATGGGTGTGACCTACCCCGCTGTTGAAATGAGACCATTATCCATGCATGTCTCTACAGAGAACTGACCACACCACTCACGTGTCATTCCACAGAACTGAGAAATGCCACCCGCATATCTCACCAGAGAACTGAACATGCTACCTGTGCGTAAGGCAAAACAGAGATCGAAGATACACAGACAAAGGCTAACAAAACTTAGAAAGACAAAACCACTGTTCCAGAGTCAACCTCACAGTCTGTCCCAATCATCAAAGTCACAACAAGTAAGACAAAACAAAAGACGGAAGACACACAAACAAATCTCTGTCTCCCCCAAGACAAACAAAAACCATTTCAAAAATACAGATGGCCTAGAGGGCTTATAGTTCCTCCAATTCAGGAGAACTTCCATATCCTCACCAGCACCCAGATGGGAATCTCCCAGGTGAGGTCCCTTCTCACCTCCTGGGACTTCTCCCAGGGTGGCAGTCGGTGATTTCCTAGCAAGTCTGCTGATCACTCTCCATCTCCTCCCGAGACGTGAGCGACTGCAAAACTGAAAATACAGAACCTGAACTAGGCTGGCATGGAAACACAAAGATGCAGTCACGACTGTAAAGACAGAAGTACAGAACCTGAACCTGAATGCAGCTGCCACAAAGAAACAAACATGACTATAAACCTGAAAGTACAGAACCTGAACCTGAATGCAGCTGCCA
>NC_022016.1:9070728-9079367 GCF_000317375.1 Microtus ochrogaster
ACAAACATGACTATAAACCTGAAAGTACAGAACCTGAACCTGAATGCAGCTGCCACAAAGACACAAACATGACTATAAGCCTGAAAGTACAGAACCTGAGCCTGAATTCAGCTGGCACGGAAACACAAAGACACAGACAAATAATGTCTCACCTCCAAATGGAGATGAGGGTAATTGCCAATCCTGGACGAGCCCCCAAATGAAAGACTTCTGGAGTGGGGAGACTCTCACTCAAGTCTCAGGATAACACGACACCCCAGGAACTCACAAGAGACCATCCTTGCTACAATCACACAAGGTTTATTGACAGGACAGGAACCAGTGCACTGGGGTCAAAACTCATTTCCCACACAGGGGTAGACAGTTCAACCTCGAGTAGCTGGGAGAAGGGGTATTTAAGGGAAGAAACCACAACCCAGTAATCCAAAGGGGGTAGGGAGGGCATCATTGGAAAATTCTGAAAATACCAGTGATCATTGAAAATTCCAAAAATACCAGTGATAATCACAAGGGGGTACTCCCTGTTTCTCAAGATTGTAATCTAACTTTATCTTCAGCTAGTTCCTGAAACAGAGTCACTGAACTGGCTAACCTAGATTTTTGGCACTGGATTATGAAAACTGCTAAACTGATCAACCTATATATTTTTTAAATGTCTTAACTTCAAAATGGAAGTCAGTGGTCCAACCTCACAGACTATTCCAGGCAGGACTTTAGATGAGCCTTACATTTTTCCATTGCACAGAGACTAGACAACAAATAATACAGCTCGCACTCCCAGGACTTGACAATTACCTCAATGTCAAAATTCTCACGGTTCCCTAGTGATGCCATTGCTGCTGCCTTCAGACAACAGTAAGCAATCTAGAGAACACGATGCCCACATTCCCATTAGGTGGGGTGGGTAGTTTTTGGTCATTCAATGGGCTATGGATATTTGTTATCATTAGGGGGTTGATCACAAATTGTTATTACTAGTAGTCAGGAAAAAAGCTGAACAAAGTAGACTCAGGGATCTCATTTTGAAAAGAAAAGGGGATATAGATATGATAGGCTAAGAACAAAGTAGACTCAGGGATCTCATTTTGAGAAGAAAGGGGTATAGATATGATAGGCTAAGAACAAAGTAGACTCAGGGATCTCATTTTGAGAAGAAAAGGGGTATAGATATGATAGGCTAAGAACAAAGTAGACTCAGGGATCTCATTTTGAGAAGAAAGGGGTATAGATATGATAGGATAAAAACAAAGTAGACTCAGGGATCTCATTTTGAGAAGAAAAGGGGTATAGATATGATAGGATAAGAACAAAGTAGACTCAGGGATCTCATTTTGAGAAGAAAAGGGGTATAGATATGATAGGCTAAGAACAAAGTAGACTCAGGGATCTCATTTTGAGAAGAAAAGGGGTATAGATATGGAAGGCTAAGAGGATGGACTATTGAATCTACTTCTAAAAAGGCAACTAATAGTCTTAAATATTTGATATTAGTATGGATTTTTGTATATTGATACAAATTTAAGGTTATTTTTGTTATACTGTATATATGTTTCTATTCTTTTTTTTTGGTTTTTTTCGAGACAGGGTTTCTCTGTGGCTTTGGAGCCTGTCTTGGAACTAGCTCTGTAGACCAGGCTGGTCTCGAACTCACAGAGATCCGCCTGCCTCTGCCTCCCAAGTCCTAGGGTTAAAGGTGTGCGCCACCATCCCCCAACATATGTTTCTATTCTTATTTAAGGTATTTTTATATATTGATACAAATTTAAGGTTATTTTTGTTAGAGCATACTGCATACATTTCTATTCTTGCTTAAGGTATTCTTTGCAGCTCATTTAACAATTTAATGTAAATTTCTAGTACTAGAGAGTTATTATTACAAACTATTTAGGTTAATAAAGAAATATAGGTTAGTAGTTAGTCACCTATCACAATAAATTGTAGTCATGTTAGGTATGTTTTCAAGGTTAAACAGATATATTTTAAATAAGACAGGTCTTCAAAAACATCAGAGACCTACAGAATTTAAGATATTTTAATAATATAAGGCTTTTTATGACAAAGATATGTCTGCTCCTGGCAGAACCAATCTACTTCAGAGAAGATGATAGACATCAAAGAAACTCCATAAGGAGCTTGCTTTCTTTGTGGCAAAAGTTGGCCACTGGATAAGAAATTCTCCTTGCCTCAACTGCAAACAATAAGCTGTCCAGATTGGACAAGCAGAGCTTAAAGCAAAGTGTCAGCCAAACTTTGCCAAGACAAGGAGGGACAGTCCTTCAAGGTACTCCCAGAAAAGTCTGTCAGATATTCTAGGCCTATAGGCCAAAGATAGATGTCCCAGCATTGCAGAGGAACCGTGGTTGACTGTCCATGCAGCCAGCTGTTTCTGTCATTTAGTTTTGTAATTTGCTTGCTCTGCACTTCCTGTTTACTATGATAACATTATATCTGTCTGAAGTCTTTGATGGAGATGAAGACTAGTTAATCATAGTTATAGTTTTCTTTAGTTACGATATAAGGTAAATTAGGTAAAGAGCTTTGGATTTATCAAGATAGAATAAATAATAGGATATCTTCACCAAATATACCAAATACAAATGAATTAGACATTGCAAATGTAATTCTTACCTGATAATTGTTCTTATTGTTTATAGTTTTATTATGTTAGAGTTAAAAACCTTTTCTTTTATTTAGACAAAAGGGAGAATATTCTTTTTTATTTTTTTATTTAACTTTGTTTTATGTACTTTGGTGTGAAGGTGCCAAATACTTGGAACTGAAGTTATAGACAGTTGGGAGCTACCATGTGGGTGCTGGGAATTGAATCCAGGTCTTCTGGACGATCAGTCAGTGCTCTTAGCCACTGAGCCATCCAGTCCAAGGGAGAATATTCTTAAGTGATCTTTTTCTACACTGTGAAGATTCGCCACTTGATTTGATTTAATAAAAAGCTGAACAGCTAATAGCTAGGCAAGATGCTGGGAAGAAGGAGAGACATACATGATATACATGACAGAATGGAGGCTTCCACTGCCTAGTAGGATTTTAAAGTAATGAAATAGAGCCCATTGGGGATGTATAAACCAAAACCACAATAGGATGCCAGCATGCATCCACTAAGATGATTATGACAAAGGCAAAAAAGCACTGATGAGTTGGAGTATCAGGACTCCACTTTGGTGCTCATGGGATTGCAGCATGCTGTGCACTTTGTAAAACATGGCAATCCTGCAAAAAGTTAAATTTCCCTACAACACTGCAGAACTTATAGGTATAAAACCAAGAAAAATTTAAATATATCAGAACAAATAATTTACATGAATATTCAAAGGAAGCATTATTCATAATAGCCCCAAACTGGGAAGAGCTCAGTTGTCCATAAGTTTATGAAGGGGTAAATGTTATATGATCATACAGTGTTTATTTGGGAGCTGCTGGCAGGACAGAAACTTCTGCCTGTACCTCCTACTCTCCCTTTCTCTCTCTTTCTCTCTCTCTCTCTCTCTCTCTCTCTCTCTCTCACACACACACACACACACACACACACACACACACACACACACACACAGTAAAAAGCCCAATCTCTGGATGTGAAATCCCACCAGTCTCTACCCTGGAAAGCTCCATTCTAAAAAGTTCCCAAGAAACTCTATATAAGCCTTCTTTGTGTGTGTTTATTTTCATTTCTTTATTATTATTATTACTTTATAGATAATACCAACCAAAATTCCCACTTCCCTCCTCCCACTCTCCCACATACCCTCCTTCCAACACCCTCCAGTCCTAAGAGAGGGCAAGGCACCCTGCCCTGTGGGAAGTCCACAGTCCTCCCTTTACATCCAGGCATAGGAAGGTATGCATCCAAAGAGAATAGGATCCCAAAATGCCAGTACATGCAGAAGAGACAAATCCCAGTGCCATTATCATTGGCCCCTCCATCTGCCCCAACTTTCAACCACATTCAGAGGGTCCTGTTTGATCCTATGTTCATTCATTCCCAGTCCAGCTGGAGTTGGTGAGCTCCAAATAGCTCAGGCACATTGTCTCAGTGTGTGAACCAACCCCTCGTGGTCCTGATTTCCTTGCTCACATTTTTCCTCCTTCCACTCATCAACTGGACCTTGGGAGCTCAGTCCAGTGCTCCAATGTGGGTCTCTGTCTCCATCTGTTGCCATTGATATTCAGGTCTGACTATGGGGCAAGGCCAGTTCAGGCACCCTCTCCTTCACTGCCCAGGGTCCTTGCTGGGGTCATCCCTGTGGACTCCTGAGAACCCCTCCACAGACAAGCCTCTCACCAACTCCAAAATGGCGCCCTCAAATAAGATATCTCCTTCTCTGCTCCCATATCTGTCTTTCCTCCATCTCAACCATCCCACTCCCCCAATTTATCCCCTTTCTCTTCTTCTCTCCTTCCCTCTATTTCCCCTGCTCCCATGCTCCCAACTTTTGCCTGGTGATCTTGTTTGCTTCCAATTTTCAGGAAGATCTATATATGTGTTTCATTGGGTTCAACTTATTACTTAGCTTCTCTGAGATCATGAACTATATGCTCAGTGTTCTTTGTTTATGGCTAGAATTCACTAATGAGTGAGTAGATACCATATTCATATTTTTGGGTCTGGGTTATCTCAGTCAGGATAGTGTTTTCTACTCCTTCCATTTGCATTCAAAATTCAAGATGTTATTGTTTTTTTACCTCTAAGTAGTACTCTAACATGTAGATGTGCCACACTTTCTTCATTCATTCTTCAGTTGAGAGGCATCTAGGTTGTTTCCAGGTTCTGGTTATTACAAATAATGCTGCTATGAACATAGTTGAACAAATGCTTTTGTAGCATGATTGGGCAATTTTTGGGTATGTTCCCAAAAGTGATATTGCTGGATCCTGAGGTAGGTCGACTCCCAATTTTCTGAGAAACTGCCAGACTGATTTCCAAAGTGGTTGCACAAGTTTGAATTCCCACCAGCAATGAATGAGTGTTCCCCTTACTCCACATCCTCTTCAGCTTAAGCTATCATTGATGTTTTTTATTTTAGCCATTCTAAAAGGTGGTATCTCAAAGTTGTTTTGATATGCATTTCCCTGATCACTAAGGAAGTTGAACATGTCCTTAAGTATTTTGGGGCCATTTGAAATTCTTCTGTTGAGAATTCTCTGTTCAGTTTAGTACTGCATTTTAAACTGGGTTATTTAGAATTTTAATGACTAGTTTCTTGAGTTCTTTATACATTTTGGAGATCAGTTCTTTGTCTGATATGGGGTTGGTGAAGATCTTCTCCAATTCAGTAGGTTATTTTTTGTCTTAATGACAGTGTCCTTTGTTTTACAGAAGCTTCTCAGTTTTAGGAGGTCCCATTTATTCACTGTTGCTTTTATTGTCTGTGCTGTTAGGGTTATATGTAGGAAGTGATCTCCTGTGTCCATGCATTACAGACTACTTCCCATTTTCTCTTCATTCAGGTACAGTGTGGTCAGATTTATATTGAGATTTTTAATCCATTAGGACGTGAGTTTTGTGCATGGTGATAGATATGGATCTATTTTCATTCTTCTATAGGTTGACATCCAGTTATGCCAACACCATTTGTTAAAGATTCTTTCTTTCTTCCATTGTATAATTTTAGCTTCTTTGTCAAAAACCAGGTATTCATAGGTGTGTGGATTAATATCCGGGTCTTTCATTCAATTCCATTGGTCAACGTCTTTGTTTTTATTCCAATACCAAGCTGTTTTCATTACTGTAGCTCTGTAATAGAGCTTGATGTCAGGTATGGTAATATTTCCAGAAGTTCCTTTGTTGTATCATACCATCTGCAAATAATGAAAATTTGACTTCTTCCTGTCCAATTCGAATCTGCTTGATCTCCTTATGCTGTCTTATTGCTATTGCTAGAACTTCAAGCACTATGTTGAAGAGATACGGAGAGAGTGGACAGCCATGTCTTGTTCCTGCTTTTAATGGAATCACTTTGAGTTTCTCTCCATTTAATTTGATGCTAGCTGTCGACTTGCTTTTATTATATTTAGATATCATCCTTGTATCCCTAATCTCTCCAATACCTTTATCATAAAGTGATGGAGGAAGGTCATTGGTTAAGTAATAAAGAAACTGCTTGGTCTCATAGGTTAAAATATAGGTGGGAGGAGTAGACAGAACAGAATGCTGGGAGAAAGAAGCTGAGTCAGTGAGTCACCATGATTCTCCCACTCCAGGCAGATGCAGGTTAAGATCATTCCTGGTAAACCAGCTCATGAGCTACATGGATATTAGAAATGGCCTAGTCCAGGTGTGAGAGTTAGCCGAGAAAAGGCTAGATATAATGGGCCAACAGGTGTTTAAAAGAATACAGTTTTCCATGTAGTTATTTCGGGGCATAAGCTAGAGCTAGCCAAGCAGGCGGCTGGGGTGCTGGGGATGCAGCCCCGCTGCTCCTATTACAACAATAATGGGTTTATGAATTTTGTCAAATGCTTTTTAGGCATCTAGTGAAATGGTCATTTGGTTTTTTTCTCCAGTTTGTTTATATGATGGATTACATTGATAGATTTTCATATGTTGAACCAGCCCTGCATCTCTGGGATAAAGCCAAGTGATTATAATGAATGATTTTTTAGATGAGTTCCTCTATTTTGTTTACCAGTATTTTATTGAGAATTTTTGCATTGATGTTCATGAGAGAGATTGGTCTGTAATTCTCTTTCTTGGTTGAGTCTTTGTGTGGTTTTGGTATCAGGATAACTGTAGCTTCATAAAAAGAGTTCATCAATGACCCTTCTGTTTCTGTTATGTGGAACATATTGAGGAGTATAGGTATTAGCTCTTCTTGGAAATTCTAGTGGAATTCTGCACTAAAACAAAGCAGCCCTTGATGATAGCTTCCATTTCCTCATGATTTATAGGTGTATTTAAATTGCTCACCTGGTCTTGATTTAATTTTGGTATGTGGTATCTACCTAAAAATTGTCCATTTCTTTTACATTTTTTTAATTTTGTGGCATACAGGCTTTTGCAGTAAGACCTGATGATTCCCTGAATTTCCTCAGTGTTTGTTGTTATGTTCCCCTTTTCATTTCTGATTTTGTTAATTTGGGTATTATCTATACCTTTTGATTAGTTTGGGTAGGGGTTTGTCAATCTTGTTGATTTTCTCCAAGAACCAGCTCTTTGTTTCATTGATTCTTTGAATTGTTTTCTGTGTTTGTATTTTGTTGATTTCAGCCCTCAGTTTGATTATTTCCAGCCATCTACTCCTCTTAGGTGAGGCTGCTTCTTTTTTTCTAGAGCTATCAGGTGTGCTGTTAGGTCACTGATGTGAGCTCTCTCCATTTTCTTTATGTGGGCACTTAGTGCTATGAATTTTCCTCTTAACACTGCCTTCATAGTGTCTTGTAGTATAGTGATGAGGCGAGAAGGCCTGCTTTTTGAGCAGGCCCCTCATGTTACAGAATGGCACCCAACATGGATAACTGCATCCACAAAAAAGCCCAAGAAAGCTTGGGAAAGAGTAAAGCATGTTTTCTTGCTAGCAACAATTTTTCAGGTCTGCTCTGCTTGCTAGTGGCAAGCAAGCGCTCACATCTAAGAGACACTTCCTGACTCAGCTTTAGCTGCAAGATCTTGCAGTTCTTTTAAGAGGTCCTGCCATGAAACACTTACATAGTTTTGATGAAAAACCGACTGCATGCTTTTTGGTTTTTAGCCATAGCAGGTAAAAAGGTTTGCCATTGTAAAATGCTGGCTTTCTGGGCTGTCCTTCCAGGACAAACTCTGACTTTTTCAGGCAGGCAGTCTGACTAAGTGTGTTCTGTGAGCAGAATGATGCAGCTTGCTTGCTGGCAGACACCTTGAAACACTGTTGAGTTGTGGCAGTGAACACAGCTCTGGCCAGTACCTTAGTCACAAGACTGGAATCACAGAAAGCTAAGAAATGGGCTGGATCCAACCAGCAAAGCCACAGCTTTAATCCTACCCATATTGCTTCATAATTTAAAGGCTCATATGGTCAAAAGAGAGAGAGAGAGAGAGAGAGAGAGAGAGAGAGAGAGAGAGAGATACAGTAAAGATGGATTCAAAGTTTAAAAAAATCTCTAAATGGTTTACTATGTGTTAAAAATATATTCAGGCTAAAGGTTAAATTCCTTAAAAATAAAAAAGAAAGAGAGTAGTGTGGTGTGGTGGTACACACCTTTAATCCCAATGTCTGGGAGGCAGAGGCAGACAGATCTGTGAGTTCAAGGTGTGGTATCACATGCCTTTAATCTCAAAGCTTGGGAGGCAAAGGCAGACAGACCTCTGTGAATTCAAGGTGTGGTAATGAACACCTTTAATCCCAGCACTAGGGAGGCAGAGACAGAAGCATAGATATTCAGGATTGAGACTTCATCCTGATGAATAGTTCCTGTTATTAGTATAAAGTGTCCTTCTCCATCTCTTCTGAATAATTTTAGTTTGAAATCAATTTTGTTATATATTAGAATAGCCACACCTGCTTGTTTCTTAGGTCCATTTCTTAACCCTTTACTCTGAGGTAGTGTCTGTCTTTGAGGTTGAAGTGTATTTCTTTGTAGAGAGAGCCCGCCCTTTGGGACAGGAGATACAGACATTGCAGAAGGCAATGGTACACAAAATTGAAAAG
>NC_022016.1:9084096-9098810 GCF_000317375.1 Microtus ochrogaster
TTATCTTATACCAATTGGCCTGTATTATTTCGATCCGCCTTCATTTCTTGTAAACAGCTTAATTCTGGATTCTGTTTTCATATCCATTTTCTTAACCTGTGCCTTTTTATAGGTAAATTTTTGAGTCCATTGATATTAAGCGATATTGATGACCAGTTATTTTATTTAGTGTTTGTGTGTGCTTCCCTTCTTTGAGTTGTTTTGGTGAAAGGTTTTCAGATGTCTGTGCTATTTTGGGTGTTGTTAGCTTCCTTGGGTTGTGCTTTTCCTTCTAGTACTTTCTGTAAGGCTGGGTTTGTGGCTTCGTATTGTTTTCTCTGTTTTTTGTCATGGAATATCTTGTTTTCTCCATCAACGGTGAATGCAAGCTTTACTGAATATAGTAGTCTGGGCTTACATCCATGGTCTCTTAGTGTCTGCAGTACATCTATCCAAGACCTTCTGGCTTTTGTGGTTTCCCTTGAGAAGTCATGTGTACTTCTGATAGGTTTACCTTTACATGTTCCTTGAGCTTTTTTCTTTTCAGCTCTTAATAGTCTTTCTTTACTCTGTATGTTTTGTGTTTTGATTATTATATGTTGAGGGAATTTTTTTTGTCCAGTCTATTCATTGTTCTGTATGCTTCTTGTACCTTCATAGGGATATCCTTCTTTAGATTGGGGAAATTTTCTTCTATAGTTTTGTTGAACATATTTTCTGGGCCTTTGAGCTGGAGTTCTTCTTCTACCCCTATTATTCTTAGGTTTGGTCTTTTCATGGTGTCCCAGATTTCCTGGATGTTTTGTGTTAAGAATTTGTTGAATTTAATGTTTTATTTGATCAGTGAGTCTATTCCTCTATTAGTATCTTCAGCATCTGAGATTCTTTCTTCTATCTCTTGTATTCTGTTGGTTATACTTGTCTCTGTAGTTCCTGTTTTTTTTATCCAGATTTTCCATATATACAGCCATCCCTTGGTTTGTGTTTTCTTCATTACCTCCATTTCGGTTTTCAAGTCTTGAACTGTTTCCTTTACATGTTTGATTGTTTTTTCTTTGTTTTCTTGGGTATCTTTGAGGGATCTATTAATTTCTTCTAATGTTTTGTTAATCTTCTCATCCATTTCTTTAAAGGAGTTTGTTACATCCTGTTTAAAGGTCTCCATCATTTTCTTAAGGTTATGTTTAAAGTCCTTTTCTTTTACTTCTTCTGGGTTAGGATATTCAAGCATTCCTGTGGCATGTTCACTGGATTCTGGTGTTACCATGTTGTATTTCAGGATGTTGGAGGAATTCTTCCATTGGCACCTACCCATCTCTCTCTTCAAATGAGGCTAGCAGAGTCTTGTTATCTTGGTTTAATCTTTTCTGTGGCTGACTTTGTACTTGGGAGTTTTTCTTCTGCACTAGAATAGGCTCTCAGATCCCCTCAGCACTGATGCAGGCTTGTTACAAGGTTCCAAGGACCTTGCAGGTGAAAAGGCTGACTCTCCATTTCCCTCAGCAAGGGAGCAGGGTCTCTTCTAGGGTTCCAAGGACCTCGCAGAGGAAAAGGAGGGCTTGGGGGCTGGGTGGGATGGGAAAAAGAAGATCCAGCAGTAGGAACACTCCCTGCTGGCTCTATGGTCTCCTCCTCTATATAAGCCTTCTATCATATTCATTTTTTTCTGCTGTTTCTTGCCCAGGCAGCCTCCTGGGTTTTTTCCCCTCCCCTCCCCTCTTGTGTGAGGTCTGCTGTGTGATGTGACTGAGGTATTTCTTGGTTCCTGGATGCCAGAATACCTTTTCATCCAAGCCATAATGCTTACTTACCTTTGGTGCTGTAACTCTGATACACTCTTGTAATGCCTGCATTTCCCCTAATGGTGTATGCTGCACTGGGACACTATCCCTTTTCCAGTCCATCTGCAACAGACTCACCTTCTGGCTAACTGATTGATGTGGAAGGGTCTTCTGTTTTGAGTTGATTTCATTGGTTAATAAAGAAACTGCCTTGGCCCTTGATAGGACAGAAAATTAGGTAGGCGGCGTAAACAACAGAATGCTGGAAGTGAGGCAGACGTCATGCCGCTCTTCTCTGGGGCAGACACAATGAAGCTCCAGCCCAAGATGGACATACACTAGAATCTTCCTGGTAAGACCGTGGTGCTACACAGATTACTAAATATGGGTTAAGCAAGATATGAGAGTTAGCCAAGAAGAGGCTAGATATAATGGGCCAAGCAGTGTTTAAAAGAATACAATTTGTGTGTTGTTATTTCGGGTCATAAGCTAGCCAGGCAGCTGGGAGCTGAGTGGCAGGCATGCAGCCTGCAGCTCCTTTGACAGAATGGCACCCAATGTGGTAGTTTCATGGTAGTGGGACACGTCTGCTCCTGGCAGCACCAAGCTACTTCAAGAGGATGATGGGCATCAAAGAGGCTCCTTATGGAGTTTGATAGCCATTTGGGCAAGAAACTGCTCTTGCCTGGACTGTTGCATAAACTGGACAAAGAGAACCCAGGAAAAAAACAGCACCTCGCTAGCTCAGGGCTCGCTACTCTGGGCCAGCTTCTTGGTGGCTTCTGGAGATTCCAGAGCCTGGGTAGGGGAAGGGGGAAAGAGACCTGAGGAGGCTAGGAGGACCGTGCGCACCTGGAGCTGTGGGGCTTCTGACTGGAGGAAAATGAAGCCCCGGGGCAGAGTTGGTACTGGAGAACTGAGTATAGACAGGTAGAAGACCAGATACTAAAAAGTGGAGAACGAGGGATATGAGCTAGTAGTTGAAACCCTGGAGTAAGTGGAAGGAAGCATAGGGTCTCCAACCTCTAGGATATAGACTGTAACAGAGTCTCCCTCCTCTCACACTTGCTGTGTGTGTGTGCCTGTGCTCATACCGGCCATGAATTAATGTTTTTCCTTGCCCGTGCCCTATTCAGAATGTGTTGTTGTTTTCTTGAGGATAGCCATTTGCACTGGAGATGGACTCTCACAGAAGGTTCAATCACAGCAGTTTTAAATTACATCTCTTTCATGGCTAATGATGTTGCCTTCCTTAAACATATTATCCATTCACGGTTCTCCTTTTGAGAACTCTCTGTTCTGTCTCCTTAGCCTGTTTTTGTATTGCTTGTTTTGCTTCCTTTCTTCCTCCATCCCTTTCTTCTTTCCTTTTTAATTTGTTTAGACAGGTCTTACTCTTTAGCTCTAGTTGGTCTAGATTTCATCATGTAGACCAGGCTAGCCTGGAATTTGCAGAGATCTGCCTTCTATCTTTCAGGGACTAGGATAAAAAGTATGACCACTGTGTCAGGCCTTCTTCTTTTTACCTTTCTTTCTTTCTTTCTTTCTTTCTTTCTTTCTTTCTTTCTTTCTTTCTTTCTTTCTTTCTAAGATATATTTATTATGTATACAGTGTTTTGCTTATATTCTTGCAGGTCAGAAGAGGGCATCAGATCTCATTACAGATGATTATGAGCCACCATGTGGTTGCTGGGAATTGAACTCAGGACCTCTGGAAGAGCAATCAGTGCTCTTAACCTGTGAACCATCTCTCCAGCCCCTTTCTTTCTTTTTGATACAAGGTCTTCCCCAGCCCTGCTGGTGGAGCTAGGGATGACCTTGATGACCTTGATAAAACTTCGGATGACCTCCCAAGTGTTAGAGTTACAAGCATATGCTACTGTGCTAGGTTGGTGTGGTTCTGGGGTTCAAAGCCAGGGCATTGTATGTGCTAGGCCAGCACTCTACCAAAGGAGCCATATGGCTAGTTCGTCTTCCACATTTTAAAATTACATTTATTTAGTGTAACACTTGGAAGTCAGAGGACATATTTTGGGAATCAGTTCTCTCCTTCCACCATGTGGGTGGGGGGGGGGTCAACAGGTCATTAGGCTTGGTGGCCAGTACCTTAGAACCACCCACCGAGCCTCCTCACCAGCCCTGTGATACAGTATGTGCTAGTGGCAGAATACTAAGGAGAAAGATGGCTTAGTTGCCTGACAACATATTGTTGAAAATATTAAATGGTGAAAGTTAAGGAAGTGAAAATAATATAATTACAACAACTTAAGCAGAAGCAGACTGAGGAAATAATGTGGCTAAATATCTGACTTTATTTTCCAAATAAACTTTACACACACACACACACACACACACACACACACACACACACACACACACGAGGCTTATTTGGAAAATGAATAAATATTTATTATATATTAATGAATATATATTCATTCACATACTTGATCGTGGAAGCATATATGTTTATAATAAATGAATCAGAGGCAAGAACTGTTGCGTGCTCTGATGCTGGAATTACAGGTGGTTGTGAGTCACACAATGTAACTGCTCGGAATCAACCTCAGGTCCTCTAAAAGAGCAGCAAGTGTTCTTAACCACTGAGCAATCCCTCCAGCTCTGCAAACAAATCACCACCTCTCTCCTCTCTTTTCCTTCTCCATTCAAAAAAAGGACTGCCATGGTTACTGGCATCTTTCCTTTTTTAAATTAAATTTTAAATGAACTAACTGTATGTGATTGTGTGTGTGTGTGTGTGTGTGTAACATTTAGACATCTCTTTAGTTCACTGCTCCAGGAAATGTTTAGTCTTCATCATGTTCATTTTCTGGATTGGGTAAGGTAAATTAATTTCTGACTAATACCATGAAGAGCCACCTCAACCTAAAGAGAACTACTTCCTCTTGAACTGCAGCTCATTGGCCATTCCTTTTTCTTGCTCACAGGAACTATTCTCACTAGGGAGGATTGAGCGTAATACTTTAAGAAGACTTTACGTTCAAAGAGTATTTCATAATCGTATAGAATTGTTGCTTTCCACACAGACCGTCATGGGGCAAGTGTTGGTGAGTTCACTTCCACTCTTCTCGTACCAATGAACTGTAGTGAACATCACACAGGTAGGTGTGATCTTCCATGGTGATCTTCACCACGTTCAGACAATGTGTGTAGGGCTCTCTAGCCATCGTTCTGCTTCATTTTTCTCCAAGTGAGCAAACTTACTTAGATTTTATGCTAGAAGGAAAGCTTTATTAGCACAGAGCCATGTACATTTTGTGATATACATACAGATGTGTCTAGAACATAAATACTAGAAAAACATCTATTTTGAGAGTGTTGTATGCTTTGATTTTCCTGTAGAGGAGAGCGGCTTAGATTAGGTGGCTAATTTTTCTAATTTTCTAGAAAGAAAATTATGATCCAAGGGTGACAGGTTTTACCACTGCCATTTTGTAAAATATATGAGCAATGCTTCATTGCCTAGCACATAATTAACTTCCACTACCATTTAATGGATTTGGAAAGGATACATGTTGTCTGAATCCCATGCAATACTAATTGTGTTGTATGTATTTCCAGTGTCCCTAATTTTTTGCTGAATGATTGAAAGGGGCAAGTTAAAACCTTTACTTATTATTTTTTTTTTAGTTTTATTGAATGTGTTGCATTTCCCAGAGAGTTTGAAAGGTATATTCTTACTTGTAAAGAGTCCTTTATCAAACTGTCTTGTTAGTGTTAGTGTCCTCACTCTGCCAGGGTTCTCTGGTGTACAATAATAGTGGTGTGTGTGTGTGTGTGTGTGTGTGTGTGTGTGTGTGTGTGTGTGTGTGGAGACATTACACCTAGGACTTTGTACATGAATTCTACCTCTTGAGATATATCCAAAGCCCTACTTTGAGTATAAAATGTCCTAGTCAAATTCGAGATTTTAAAAATACTAACTCCAGAATCTTACTAAATGAATGTGTGAGACTGGTTGTTAAGTTAAAACTAGGATACTTTCTGGAAGACCACATTTTGCCACACCATATATTTGAAGTTGTTGATTCGTTAATTCTTGTAAAAAAATACATATTCTATTTTTATGTGTGTGCCTGCATGCCTGTACTCCTATGCCTGCAAGAGCCCTTGAAGGTCAAAGAAAGGCATCAAATTTTCTGGAACTAGAATTATAATTTCAAGTCTTCATGGGGGTGCTTCGAACTGAACTCTGGCCCTCTGCAAAAGCAACAAGTGCTTTTAACTGCTGAGCCATCTCTCCTTCCTCTTATCCTTATTTTTCTTAATTCAAAGATAGTTTCCATTTTGTGTTTAAAAGTTTAATATGTAAAACAAAGTGGCAGAGGTGGGCCTGGAAGAATCCGGTCATTACAGTAAGTTACTAATTTGAATGAGTGATTTAAAAAATACAAGACTAGAATTGTTTTTCTTGTAACACGTTTGAGTATAATTATGGGGAACATGTCTGTTTTCAGAGACAGGGCAGAATGGGCTGATATAGACCCAGTACCACAGAATGACGGCCCTAATCCAGCAGTCCAGATCATCTACAGTGAGAAATGTAAGTTTGTGCTTATTAGGAAAATCTCTGTAAATTAAACTTCTAACAAAGCTGAAATTTACAACCATATAGCATGGAAATAGAGAGATTTTTCTTTAATGAGAATCTGAATTACTTTTGGTGAGTTAATGTTATTTTCTTTGTCATTTGTTTTAATACTTTGTTGAAGGAATAGAAATATTCTAAGTAATGAATATTACATTATAATACATAATAGCTATTGTATGGTTGTGCTTTAATTTGCATTTAGAACATAACAAATGAGTTACTGCTTTATTTAGAACCAGCTTTAGTTGCTCAAGTACCAGCATTTTAAGATGTATTTTAGCTGTGTAGTGTTAGCCTCAGTTGACATGCATGTGCTGACCTTTTCTTTGACAAAATAGCCTTTTCTTACCATGAATGTGACCTGTTTTGTAAGTGGGAGGTCATGCAAATGTTGATTGTTCTTCTAGGAAAGCATATATAGATGAAATGAAATGCTGTTTTGTAATTTTATGTGTTTTAATGTTCAGAAGTGTATTTTTTCTTTCAGTTAATACTTTGTTTTCTAAGATCATTCTTTTTTGCAAAAAGCATGTATTTATTTACTTACTGATTATCAAGTTATGGTAAGAACTGTTTGTAAAGGAAGAACAATGGTATGGGAGTTGCCGTATATGAAATGAAAATGTAGTACCAGTTAGCATGCCGTACTAGTATAGAAATCAGAAGGGGTAAGCACTGAAGTAAGTCATCAGTATATATGAGGCCTTACTGTGTGATTGAAAAGCATGTTTCATGCTTTCATCAATGTCTTGATCCTCTTGGCTATGCATTTAGATAAAAGCATAATTATATCACTGTCTCATGTCTTAATGAACATGTAAGTAAAGATGAATTAATGTTCTGAGACAAAAATAGGCTCTATGCAAGAGTCAGCTTGGGTGAGAGTGTAGCTCTGTAGAGCATTTCCTGCAGAGTATGCAGGGCCCTGGATTTGATCCCCAGAAGACAACCCTCTGTAAACATAATAAGCAAAGAAAATGCTACTTACATCTTATTGTGATGCAAACATTATGAGATTAGGTTTAAAATACTCGATATTAAGGAAAATTTCAGAGTATATAATTATATGAAAATGTCTTCTGAAATATCTCACATAATATTTTTAGAAGAAATAAAAATACACAAAAATGTCTACCTCACTGGTGATGAGAAATGTAAACCCCAAACCTTTTCAGATTTGTAAAGTTTCCTGGGGACAGGAGGGAGACAAAGTCTCATGTTAGCTCTGGCTGACCTAGAACTCACTGTGAAGATCAGGCCTTGAATTCACAGATTCACCTCCCTCTGCCTCCTGAGTACTGGGCGGAGGTATTTTCTCAGTTGAAGTTCCTGCTTCCTAGATAACCCTAGCTGTGTCAAGTTGACAATAAATTAAACTTATCAAAAATTGGAAGGCAAATATACCAAAGTTTAAAACTTACACAGTTGCAGAACCATGAGTTAAAAAGCAAACAACATTATGGGAAAAGATACGTTATAAAAGCAGGACTGCTAATCAGAATTTGGTAAGGAACTCAGACAAGAATGAAGAGATAATATTAAAAAATATCAACTGAAAAGCAACAGAAAATGAAAATCCATTAGCCATTAAATAAAATCTGTTGTTATTATTAAGGATAAAAGATATGAAAAATAAAGTAAGGGCCTATATAGACCTACGAGTAAAGTGCTGTCTAAAGTTGAAGCTGTCTTAGCTCCATCCATTATAATGGCACATAGTAGTTCTCAGTTGCTGACATTTTTGGAAAGCAGTGCGATACAGCTGTAAAAATTAGAAAGTAGGGCTGGAGAGATGGCTCAGCAGTTAAGAGCACTGCCTGCTCTTCCAAAGATCCTGAATTCAGTTCCCAGCAACCACGTGGTGGATCACAGCCATCTGTAATGAGATCTGGTGCCCTCTTCTGGCCTGTAGGCAGACATGCAGCCAGAATACTGAGAATAGTGTACACATAATAAATAAATCTTTAAAAAAATTAGAAAGTAGTCAAGTCTTATAAACTTATGTTAAAGTTGTTTTTCTTTTAAGATTTACTTTTATACAGATGATTGTTTCTTTCTACATGTGTATCTGTGCACCATATGCATGCAGGTGTCCATGGAGGCCAGAAGATGGTATAGAAACCTCTGGAACTGGAATTGCAGAGGGTTGTGAGCTGTCATGTGAGTGCTGAGGGCCAAACCCAGGTCCTCTTAACTGCTGAGCCGTGGCTTCAGCCCCTGAGTGCCACTTCTAATATGTGTTCTGGCCTCGCTCTAGCATATGGCATAAGGGAGGTACTAAGGAGATGCCATGCAGACAAGATCAAAGGAAGGGCCTGAGTTCTTCCTCAGCACCCTGAAGAAGCAGCTCATAACCACCTGTAGCTCCAGTTCCAGGGACTCTGGCACCCATGGATACCTGAGTACACAATCACACTAAATGAAAATAAAAATAAGTCTTTTTTTTTTTAAAAAAAAGTTATGTGCCAAGGATTAAGAGCAGATCCTTTGGAGTTCAACTACCTGGCTTAAATTCTGGCATGTTCATTTTACTGGATCTCTGTCCATGAACACCATTTAACCTCTCTGTCGTCGACACCCATAGAGAAATGTAAATGAGGACAGTGAAAGCAAGTGTTCCAGAGAGAGTTAACTTCTTACATGCACACGACAGTGTTTGGCTCATAGTCAGAACCAAGAATATCAGTTGTTAAAATATGCACCCGTTTTGAATCATCAAGATCAAGGAAACCACCTGTGTAGAGAAATAGATTAAAAATAAAGCTTGAACCATATAACCATTAAGAAGACTTAGAACAGTTATAACATGAATTTTACATAGTTTGGCATTAATCTATAATACATGTGGTAAGCATGATTAGTCTTCCAGAGCTCATGTATTGTGTCTGTGACATTGAGTATTGTCCGAGTGGCACTCACTGTCATTTGCCTCTGCTGACATGGTACACAGCCATACCCCTAGCTCCTGGGAAAAAGGAAGATTAGGAGTCAAAGCTGGCCTTAGTTATATAGCAAGTTTAATCTAGCCTGGTATACATGAGACACTATCTCAAGAAATTAATAATATAATAATAAAACAGCCCAGCCTCCCAACTGTTTGACTGTGTTTGCTTCCTGGAATAAATGATGCACATGCAGATAATACATGTGTGTAAGTACAGTGGTTTAAACCGTGGTCCTTGTGTGTCCTGGTTCCAGTTAGAGATGTTTACGATTACTTCCGAGCTGTTCTGCAGCACGACGAGAGAAGTGAACGAGCCTTTAAGCTCACCCGGGATGCTATTGAGTTTAACGCAGCCAACTATACAGTGTGGTAAGTAATAGACGCCATTAATATTTACTGCTAGCAGGACTCGGGTTTGAGTCTGTGACTCCATTTTTAACTGAATTTTAATTTTCATCAAAACAAAATAATAATTCACGTATTTGTCTTAAAGTCTGTTGAGTGAAAAATAGCAATCTGCCCCATTCGTTAGTGCCACCAGAGTCCCTTTCCATTTTCTTGAATTAACTTCTGTGTACAATATAACACTGTGCTGTTGTTTGGTTTTGCATTGTCAAAATAATTCCTTCTCTGGAAGTTGCAGAGTTAGCTGTACTTCTTTCTGCAACAAATGAGTTATACTTTGTGCTATCCATGTTTTGTAGTACAATTACATGTCTGTTAATAGATTGCTGAAAGGAATATTTTTAATTTTTTAGCTTATATTTGTGTCTGTGTGTACAGTGCACAGACACATCACAGCCCCCTTTGGGAGTCAGTTCTTTCCACTGTGTGGGTCTCAGGGATTGAACTCAGGTCGTCAGGCTTGGTGACACCAGCTCTGTTTTTGTTTTTCAAGACAAGGATCTAGTATAGTGCAGGTTGGTCACGAGCTCAGTAGGTAGCTGGGGATGATTTGTGATCTACTGTATCTACTCTCAGGTGCTGAAATTCCAGCTACGTGCCTCCATGCCCAGTTTCATGCATGGTAGGCAAATACTCTGTATACTGAGCTGTCGAGCCAGCTGAGATTTCTGTTCTGTTTGGTTTAGTTTCCTTTGTGGCAGTAATTTCTCTCCCAGACTCTGACCTGTAACTACTTCTTTACTATTGAATATGTCATACTCTGATATCTATTCAAATCTTGTAAATCTATTGTCTTTTACTATTTTTTGATTTTTAGTGAAAAACAAAAGATAATAAAACCCCTCAAAATGTCACCGTGCAGACCAAGCTGCCCATAAACACACAAAAATCTGCCTGTTTCTGCACACACACATCCTGTCCCCAGTAATGGAATTAAGGTATGAACCACCACACCCAACTATTTTTCTTGCTATACTTTCTCATTTTATACAGTACATCCTTGAGTAGAAGAAAACTTAGAAAAGATTGTGTGGGGGCTGGAGAGATGGCTCAGTGGTTGAGCGCACTGGCTGCTCTTCCAAAAATCCTGAGTTCAATTTCCAGCAACCACATGGTGGCTCACAACCATCTGTAATGAGATCTGGCACCCTCCTCTGGTATGCGGGCATACGTGGAGTCAGAATATTGTATACATAATAAATAAATAATAAAAAAGATTTGTGGATAAAAGTGTTTGACATGGGGCTGGAGAGATGGCTCAGTGGTTCAGAGCACTTGTTTTGTTTTGTTTTTTTTAGAACGGGTTTGTCTATGAAGCCCTGGCTGTCCTGGAACTGTCTGTAGGACCGACTGGCCTTGACCTCTGAGATCTGCCTGCCTCTGCCTCCCAAATGCTGGGATTAAAGATGTGCTTGTTGCTCTTACATAGGACCTGGATTTCATTCCCAGCAACCATGGTAGCTCACAACCATCTGTTTGTTACTCCAATTCTAGAGGATCTTATGCCCTCTTCTGGCTTGTGCAGGCCGGTGTACACATATGGTACATAGATATACATGCATTAAATACATTTTTAAAAATATGTAAATATTTTACAAGTAATGTATAGAACATATACATTAAAATTATTAAAATACATTAAAACACTTTTTTAAAGTTTGAGATTTATTTAATTAAAGGGTTTTTATCTTAAGCCTTTATCTTTACTAATAGATTTCTAGATTGGAAGCCTTATTCTTTTAGAATTATGCAATTAATTTTCTTTTTTTTTAAACTGCTGTTGTGGAGGAGATTCCTATTCCTCTTTTAAACCTTTTTTTAAACTTAATTTTATTTTTTAAAATGTGTATGAATGTTTTGCTTGCATGTGTATCTGTGTGCCACATGCCTGGTTCTCTCTGAGGTCAGAGGAGGGTGTGGGCTCCCCTGGAACTGGAGTTACAAAATGGTTATAAACCACCATGTGGGACTGCACCCAGGTAAGAAAAGGTGTCTTAACCACTGACCCATCTTCCAGTCCTAAACCTTGTCTTGACCTTGTAGGTTTAAGTGCTCTTCCCTTCTCTTGTCTCCTTTCTGGATTGACTTTTTAGCTGCATATTAAACCTCCAGTACCATCTTTTCTTACTCTTTTTTCCTTTTCTTTAGTTTATTTTACCTCGTTTTACTTTTGAAGCCATGCTTTAAATATGCAGCCCTGGCTGGCCTGGGATTCTCTATAACCTCAGAGCTCTGCCTGCCTGTGCTTTCCAAGTGCAATTTAATCTGGGATTAAAGGCATGTGCCCAGCATACCCTGTAGAAAGACTTATTTTATTTGTAAGTAATATTCTGGTAGTGGTTCTAAACTGCAATACTTTGATAATGTTTGTAATGTATTAATTATTATATAGATAACTATATCCTATAGAAAAGAACATGTCTTATTTTTTATTATAGAATGCCAAAATCCAGAATATTACCTGAAAATAACAATGTAGTTACTTGTCTTCCCATTCCTTAAAGCTCAAAAGTTTCCTTTTTCTCTATTTTGTGTTTGTTGTGTGTTTCTCTATTTACACATGAAATACTTGGTTCTTCCAGTTCTAGATGTATGAATTTGGATGATTATAAGTTCTTAGGTTGCTAAATTATTGGCTGTGTAAAGTAAGTACCAGACTATTGTCTATAGATTATATTATTGTATTGTAGCTTTATTTGGTATTCTTGCTAGGCAACTTGTGTGGAGTAACCAGAGTGAATGTTTGCTGTTTTGCTATAGGCATTTTCAGAGAGTTCGCTTGAGGTCGCTTCAGAAGGATTTGCAAGAGGAAATTAACTACATCACTGCAATAATTGAGGAACAGCCCCCAAACTATCAAGTTTGGTAAGAGAAAACAGGAAGGACGTATGTAACTCTGCTAATGGCATTTGACACTGGGAGCTGAGATTTCTTTATCATCTTAGTCATTTACATTCAAACTGTAACCTGCCTCGTAGGATTATAAGTTTCCACCTTAGGAGCAACACTGCTAGAGTGGGAAAATTATGAAAATTGTTTTCTAGTCAGTATAAAATAACCTTTATATTTGATGCTTTATTCTTTTATCTAAAAATGCTTATTAGTTTTGTGGATACAGAGAAACTAGAAACAGTCTAAAAGTGAGAGCGAATAACAAAACCAGTTATTTTCAGGAGCATCATGAAAAACACGATGGTAGGGATGTTCATGGGGTGCATTCTGTAGCAGTCCATCCCATGATAGCTGGTGGGAGAGCAGAGAGCAGCATGAGAGAGGAGCTGGTGTGCAGACACCCTGCAGGGGCGCACTCCCAGAGACCTGACTTTCGTCGGGGAGTAGGGGTGCTGGTGGCAGAGAGAAAGGACTGGAGTTGGGAGAGCACTCGTCAGAGACTGTACCTGAGCAGCAGACACTGCTGCAGCTCCGACTGTGTGCTGTGGTGCTGACTGAGTGGTGGGGCCAGGGGGAGACAGAGCCGTGTGGGGAAGACTTCTGAGCAGAAGAATGAAAGAACACCATGCACTCAGAATGCGACTAGAATACATTTCAGCAGTCCTCAAGATACAGGAAGAGTGTGATCTTTTTTTTAAAGCACTTTAAAAAATATTTATTTATTAACTATACAATATTCTGTCTGCATATATGTCTGCAGGCTAGAAGAGGGCACCAGATCTCATTACAGATGGTTGTGAGCCACCATGTGGTTGCTGGGAATTGAACTCAGGACCTTTGGAAGAGCAGGCAATGCTCTTAACCGCTGAGCCATCTCACCAGCCCCAAGAGTGTGATCTTAAAAGACCTAATGAACACTAATACAGATCTGGGCTGACCATAGTGGAAATTTCCTTGTGGGGATAGGAGTTCTGGGGGTTGAGACAGGTCCTTGTTGTGTAACCATGGCTGACCTGAAACTGGGGAAGTGGACCAGGCCAGCCTTGAACTTGTGATGCTCATTAGATTATAGATAGGCATGTACCACTATGCCCGATGATGCGTTTTAATTAAGGAAATGATGTAATCCAAGTTTGTGTCTTGTACACTGTGTTAGTCAGCTTTCTATGCCTGTAACACTTAGGTCATCAGTTGGTAAGGAAAAAAGCTTTCTCTTGGCCCATGATTCCAAACTGTGGTTGGCTGGCCCATTGGTGTTGGGCTGTTCTTAAGGCCTACATTATGGTGGGGGTGGGCATCTGTGGAGAAGGAAGCTGCTTGCTATCGCACCTGAAGCAGAGAGACAGACATGCCCTGCAAGGACACACTCCCAGTGACCTCACTTCCTTTCACCAAGTCCTGCCTCCTAAAGGTGCCATCATCTCCCAGGAGCTCAATAGGCTGAGGTAAAGCCTTCCTCACATGGGCATTTGGAGAATATTCAAGATCCAAACCACTACAGGTTTATGGTGACAGCAGGGTGGAGGGTGGCCTGTACCAAGGTTACAGTCTTGGAGGCTCAGGCCAGGCCATCAGATGTGGTCCAGCTGTAGGGAGAAAGGATGATAAACTTGGGGAGAAAATTAGAAAAGTAGCCTGTTTTGAAGTTTACAGAAGTGTGGTGGTTTGAATAAGAATGTCCCCTGTAGGCTCATGTGTTTGAACAGAGCACTTGTTCCCCATTTGGTGGCACTGTTTGGGAAGGTTTAGGAGATGTGGTGTTGGAGGAAGGAGTCTCTGGGTGGACTCTGAGAGGTAAAGACTCATGGCATTTCCAGCGTGCTCTGCTTTGTGCTCGAGCTCTTGGCTTACTGCTCTCTCCACCAGGCCTGTTGCTGGGCTTCCCCACCGTGATGGTGGTGCGCTCTCATTTCTCTGCCGCCATAAGACCACATAAACCGGTTTTCCCTTCTATAAGCTGCCTTGATCATGGGTGTTCTGTCACAGCAACAGGAAAACTAACGCGGCGAGTCACAGAAAGACTGTCTGTGTCTGCTGCTTGTGAGTGAAGAGTGGCTGTCACAGAAAGACTGTCTGTGTCTGCTGCTTGTGAGTGAAGAGTGGC
>NC_022016.1:9098910-9104594 GCF_000317375.1 Microtus ochrogaster
GTCACAGAAAGACTGTCTGTGTCTGCTGCTTGTGAGTGAAGAGTGGCTGTCACAGGAGCGGTTCACTGGGGAAGAAGGGCGGGGTCAGTGTTGGACAAGACGGGTTTGGTCAGCTTAAGGAAAACTATCTCTGTCTAAAAGGAGGTAAAGGGTGTTTCGGTGGGGCCAGTATGAGTGACTGATAGATATGGGGCACTGTCTGCTTCCTGGAAGTGAAGTCACGGCTGTGGATGATGGCGTTCAGGAAGAATGTAAGCAGCAGTCAGGCAGAGCACCGAGGAATCAAGATCAAGTGCCCTGTGCTCAGGCTGCAGTACGTGCACGTTTATGGAGAGGGAGGATCAGTACTAAGAAAGAAGCTGAGAGCTCAGATAAAAGTTGGGATAAAGATTGGAATGGGGAGCCGTCTTGGGCACAGGTTAGCTGTAGGAGAACTACTTCATTGCAAATGTAGGAGGTAGCAAGCATGAGCTGCTATTTGACTCAGCTGGGTAATTTTTTTTGTAATTCAATTTTATCATGAACTAGTATGTAACTGACATAAATGTAAAATTTTCAAAGAATTGAAATATAAATGATCTAACAGTAAATAATGCAACAAGAATTTCCAAATCATGCAACTGGCAGTTGCTATAGACATTTCCTTTTGTAGGACAGCTGTGACAAGCGACTTCACCACTGTACCCTGTGAAACCAGACAGCTGCAGGCCTTAGACATCTGTGGTATAAAATAATTGTTAAGCCAGGCACGGTGACACATGATTGTAACCCCAGTGTTCGGGGGTCAAGCCAGGAGAGGTAGCTACAGGCCAGTGGGTACAGTGAGACTGTCTAAAAACACAAAACAATAACAAACAGAAGTAGGAAAGAACAATTCAAAAGAGTCTTTTAAGCCAGAAAAGAGATTAGCTAGAAATTTTAGACCTAGTGTCCACCCTTTCGACATTCCAGCATGGTGTGGTCATTACAGATGTATTGGGCTCCATTCATAGCTATTGTGGGAGGTTGGAGATTTCTGCTTTAGACCTTGCTGTAAAGATACTCTGTTAAGATGCTTTTATATTAAAAATCAAAAGCAATACGATACAGATATTTCAGGTATTGTGTTAAGTACGTCTAGTTTTTGCTAAAGAGAAGTGGGTTCTTGTCTGGATACTGCAGACACTGTAACATCTGTCACCCAGTGTTAGCAGAACCAGAACACAGACCCAGCCAGCCGCTGCTGAGCGCCCAGCAGTGTTTACTTGGGGTACATTTGAAACTGTCCACATTGCTGGCTTTCATGCTACCTAAGATGGGAATGCAAGTCCTGCACCCTAACTAATTGGTCCTGTAGTTGGGAAATTTTTACTCTAACCCCATGTTGGAATGCCAAAAGGTTGTTGGTTGTTTTACTCTTTTGGGGGTCTGCCATGCAGTTCCCAAGTAAACACACAGAGGCTTATTCTTACTTGGGAATGTGAATGCCTGCCTTAGCTTGGCTTGTTTCTAGCCAGTTTTGCTTAAGTTATCCTGTTTACCTTTTGCCTCTGGGCTCTTTCCTTTTCTTACCTCTGTAATCTTACTTTCACTCTTACTCGGTGGCTGGCTGTGTGACTGGGTGGCTGGCCCCTTCTTTTTCACTCCTTGACCTCTCTTTTCTCTCTTCTTCTTCTGTTCATACTCTCTGCCTGCCAGCCCTCACTATTGGCCATTCAGCCCCCTTTTAGACCATCAGGTGTTTTAGACAGGCAAAGTAACACAGCTTTACAGAGTTAAAACAAATGCAACATGAAAGAATGCAACAACACATCTTTGCATCCTTAAAACAAATGTTCCACAGCATAGACAAATGTAACACATCTTAAAATAATATTCTACAGCAGGTCCTGTTTTGTATTGTTTTTCTTTTGGTCTTTGGTTTTTCAAAGCAGGGTTTCTCTGTGTAACAGCTCTCTGGCTGTCCTGGAGCTCACTTTGTAGACTAGGCTGGCCTTGAACGCAAAGGTCCACCTGCTTCTGCCTCCTGAGTGCTGAGATTAAAGGCCACCTTACTCAGTTTCTTCTTCTATTAAGTTCTCACTGTGAAACTCTGCTGTAAACTATTCCTCTCTGTTTAAGTCTTTAGATCACAGAATATTAGGGAAATATTGTATTGTTTTGTTCTGAGAAGTCAGTTTAGTAAAACTTACAGAACCCTGGGATAAGAAATTGTTAGTAATAGTCAGTGACCGGGAGAGTTTTAATAATAAATCTAGAAGTCGTTCTACCCAGGATGTTCTTTTTCTTTTCTTTTTTTAAATATTGATTTTATTGAACTATACATTTTTCTCTGGTCCTCTTTTTGTCTCCTCCCCCTCCCCAACACTCTTCCAAGGTCCCCATGCTCCCAATTTTACTCAGGAGATTTTGTCTTTTACTACTTTTTACATGTAGATTGGATCCATGTATGTCTCTCTTAGGGTCCTCGCTGTTGTCTAGGTTCTCTGGGATTGTGATTACTAGGCCAGTTTTCTTTGCTTTATGTTTAAAAACCACTTATGAATGAGTATATATGATAATTGTGTTTCTGGGTCTGGGTTACCTCGCTCAATTTGATGTTTTCTAGCTCCATCCATTTGTCTGCAAATTTCAAGATGTAATTATTTTTCTCTGTTGTATAGTAATCCATTGTATAAATGTACCACATTTTCCTTATCCGTTCTTTAGCTAAGGGGCATTTAGGTTCTTCCCACTACCTGGGATTTTTTTTATTGATAGTATTTTGCCTTTTTCATATATGTGAGATGAATTCTTTAGGTTTTTCATCCATCTAGTATAGGTTACTAATTGGGCATTGAATTCTCCTTTTTCATGTCACTCCTCATTAGTATAATAAATACTGTAATTTTTTTAAAGATTGATATTATTCCAGTACATGTCACACACATGCAATTTGTAGCGTATAAACCAGAGATCTTTCTAGACTATTCACAGGTATGTGTTTCCACCGTAATTCTGTTTTTTTCCTAGTCATGTGAGGATGAAATCCAGAGTCACACATACTAGGCAGATGCTGTAGTGTTGAGCCAGCTACCAAGCCTCCCAGTGCATCTTAGAGTCTCAGGTGTGTGTAACTTTTTAGAGAAGGAAAACTGAAAATGGAACCCGGTATAAATCACAAGTATTTTTCTAGCACAGAAACTGTGTTGTGACAAAGCTGTAACTTGTCCTAGTTATATATTTTCTGAGACAGAGGTCAGTAAGTTCTGCCAGACTGGTAGAGGGAAGTCTCCTGTAGGTGACATTTGAACATAGTGATAGCTGACTAGTTTGCAGTAGAGAGGCATTAAACTGGGTGGGCTAGTTTCACATCTCTCGTTCATCTCTATGCAGTGCTTCAGAATCCTGCACAACAGTCCTAGGCTTTGAAAGCTTACTGTCCTTGCAAGTCTGGTTGGAGAGAAGTCTGCTTGTGCACACCTGTCACTGTGCCTCTCAGCTCCCAGTGTGCTGGCATTCTCTGTCACTTAATCTCTTTCTAGCAGTGTTGAGAATTTGTGCCTCTTGAATGCCCAGTGCATCACTCATGTAGCACCTGTAGCTGACATGTCATCGGGGCTAACCTAAGCTTTCCCCCTTCTTTCTCAGGCACCATCGGAGAGTCTTAGTGGAATGGCTAAAAGACCCCTCTCAAGAGCTGGAGTTCATTGTCGATATTCTTAATCAGGATGCAAAGAATTATGCATGGCAGCATCGACAGTGGGTCATTCAGGTACTGCCTTCCTTAGGGTCTAAGTATGCGTCTGAATTGGGATCTGAACTTTTTGACCTTCCTACCTTTGCTTCCCAAGTGCTGGGATTCTACTACATTCAATTTTGTGCTCCAGTGGGATTGAACCCAGCGCTTCGTGCATGCCAGGCAGTCTATGAGCTTGGTATACCCCAAGCCCTAGTATTTTTATTTAAAACTGTAATAAGCTAAGTATGATGGTTTCATATTTATAATCCTAGCACTTAAGGGGGCAGAGGCAGGCAGATCTCTGAGTTTTAGGCCACCCTGGTCTACATAAGCAAATTCCGTGCTAGATTGGGAGACATAGTGTGACCCTGTGTCAAATACCAAAGCAAATAGAAAAGAAAATTGTAATTACATAAAACTGTGTGTTACACACAAATACACACAGACACCCATGCCCCCTACCTACCACAACAACTTAAATACAGTATTACGAGTGTCTTTGAAAAGCTACCTCATGTGGTTTGTTTTTTACTGACTTCTCAGAGGTTCCGAATAACAGGAGTACAAGAGACCCTTGAGTTATATTGTCGCTTTTAAGTTCCTATAACTATTATAAAGTTTCTTCTCTTTTTACGTTCAAAATGTGTGGTTTCATGCTTTCAACCCAATTTTTAGAAGACAAGATTAGTTTCAACTATAATAAGAGACAAGTGAAATCTGAAACCTGAAGACAATCTGTACATTGTTCATGCTAACTAAAATGGAAAGTGGTGTGTCCTCTCAGGTGTGATGTCACAGCCTGTGTCCTGTGTCCTCTCAGGTGTGATGTCACAGCCTGTGTCCTGTGTCCTCTCAGGTGTGATGTCACAGCCTATACTCCCAGCACATGGGAAGTGCGAGCAGGCAGATCAAAAACTTAAGGCCAGCCTGGGCTACATAAGATCCTGTCTCAAAAAGAAAAAGACGACCATGTCTTCAGTTAGAAAGTGAGACATACACATCCGTGGAAGTCTGTGAGACAGTGGGGTGCAGAGAAGGCTCAGTGGTTATGAGCTCTTGCTGCTGTTGCAAAGACCTAAATTTGATAACCAGCTTCAGTCCACAACTGGTCTGTAACTCCAGTCCCAGAAGATCTGATGCCCTTTTCTGGCCCCCATGCACATGGTACACAGACATGCAGGCAAGAAAAACACTCATACACATACTTAAGATTAAAAGTGAAGGAAAACCTGTAAGCCAGTGTTTCTCAAGCAATGGTGCTTGGGGACGGTCGGCAGGACTAGGCGTGTTCACTGTTTATGGCCCACACAGACAGCGCTCAACTCCATCATTCATCAGCACAGAATTCGTCACCACATGTTCCCTTAGTTTCTTATTTTCAATGTGACTTTTAAAATCAGGAACCAGCTTATTGAAACTTTTACTCTTGCTAGTGTCCAATAAGAAATAAAAATACATTAGCTTTTTCAAAATGCCCTAATCATAAAATGAAACTTTCATACCATTCTGTGTATTTCTCTACATGTATTTTCAGGTAATTTTATTGTGCATTTGCTTTTAAAAATTTGCTTACGTATTTTGTTTTTGAGACAAGGATTCAATCTGTAGCCCAAGGTAGCCCTGAATTCTTGATCCTCCTGCCTGAGCCTCCTGAATGCTGGGATAACGGGTCTGTGCCCCCACCCTCCTTCCGTATGCATTTTATAATGCTGCTCTCTATTCAATTTTCTGTATTAATACCAAATTGCATTCATTTGTGTGCTTGTAAAGTTACTCAGTCTTTTCCTGTTTGGTTATTATTCATTTCTGTTTGTTTTCCCATCTAAATTTTCTTGGATGACTTCTGTTTATTTAGTTTGTGACCTTGTGGGATCTGTGCTCAGTTTTTTTCTTTTGTTTTTAAGACAATGTCTTACGTGTGGTCCTGGGGGGGGGCTTGAATTTATACAGCTGAGAATGAGCTTGAATTTCTTTTTTTTTTTTT
>NC_022016.1:9106356-9120127 GCF_000317375.1 Microtus ochrogaster
CCCTCATGGAGCTCAAATGGGACAGATTTGGGAAGCAGCACTCGGATAAATTTGCATGTAATGTGGTACATCTCTGTGTTGCAGCCCCTTCAGTTTCTTGACTTGTTGGTTCTAGAGATTATGAAGTCCAGTTTCATGATGCCAGGAAATTTCTTCTGGATCTATTTTCAATAATTCTTGGATTTTAAGTAGTCGTTCCCAAATGCCGTGTTACACTTATATTGTGTTTTTGGCTGGCCAAGTGTGGAGTAGCTCTGTCCATTGACTCTAGTTGTTGAATGACGCTCCTAGCTTTAAATAGGGATCACCCCAGACATTGCCAAATGTAGCTTTTGTGGTAAAATCACACAGGCAGGCAAGCATATACAAGAGCTGCTGTATGCAAAGCTGTAAGAAGTAGACACGTGCAGCTGGAGAGAGTTTTATGTCGGGAAACAGTAGGAGTCTCTGCTCTCACACCCTTACTCGTTCATTTTGTTTCAGTGTCCGGTTCACCCTCTGAGCACGCGTAGTTGGTGTTTGTTTTAGTTTTAGTTTTGGCTTTTAACATTTTTTTAGACTTATTTATTTTATTGTATGTGTGTGAGTGTTTTGCCCAAATGTATGTCTCTGTATGACGTATACCTGATGCCTATGGAGGTCAGAAGAAGGCAGCAGATCCCCTGGAACCTGAGTCCTGGGAGGTTGTGAGGCACTGATCCTCTCCAGAGAAGCAAGTACTTTTCACCTCTGAGGCAATGCTCCTCAACTGCTTCTTAGAATGGGCCTTGCTTTATAGACTAGGCTGGTCTTGAACTTGAGAGTTTCCTGCCTCACCTTCTTGAGTGCTGGGATTCCGGGTGAACACCACCACACTCAAGAATCTGACCTTGACCCAAATAAATAGTGGGCTTAAGAGAAAATGTCTGTTCATTAGGTTAGCTTTTAAAAGACCTAAACTACTGAATATAAAGCATATGGAAAATTCACATTTGTCTCCTCGCTTTCCGCTATGAGAGAGAAATGAGCAAGAAGTGGAATTTTCCCTAATTAAGGTAAATTCCATAAAGATGCCAAAAATAATATTTAAAATGTTATTAATAGATGGTTTATGAAAAATTTATGGTATGTTAATTAAAATTTTAACTCTTAAGCATATAGGTTGATAAGTTGATTTGATTATAGTTTCCTCACTCTTTCCCCCCTTTTATTATAAAAGTAGTGTAGTATATTTATGGGAGAAAAGTATATTGAGTTAAAGTAAGTTTAAATACAAGATTTCTTATTCTTGAGCTGGAGATGTAGTTTATTTGGTAAAGTATTTGCCTAGCATTGCAGAGCCAAGGATTTGATCCCCAGCACTGCAGAAAACCAAGTGGGCTGGAGCAGTGTGCACTGTGTGCTGGAGCGGTTCATGCCGTGTGCTGGAGCGGAGGGCGCCGTGTGCTGGAGCAATGCGTACCCTGTGCTGTGTGCTGGATCAGTGCACGCTGTGTGCTGTATGCTGGAGTGGTGCACGCTGTGCTGGGCACTGAGGGGGTGTAGGAAGAAGCATAAGAAGTTGAAGGTCATCCTTTGCTATCTAACAAGTTCCAGGCCAGCCCAGGCTAGTTCAGACCCTTACTCAAAAAATATAACTAAATGAAAAAATGTAAAAAGGTTTGAATTCTCTCTCTCTTTCTAGAATAAGTTGCAATTATGTATGTCCTTTCAAGGTTTGTAATATATTTACAAACACACAGTATTTTTCTATAGGTGTTGTTTTTTATGTGTGCAGGGTTTTTTTGTGTTTGTTTATTGGTTATGAGAAAAGTTTCATCTATCACAGACTGGCTTAGAACTCAATACACGGACTGATACAATTTTTGAACTCCTAGTGCTCCTGCCTCCACCTCTGAGTGCTAGAATTATAGGCCTGTGCCACCACACTGATTTCTTTTGTTTTATATTTACTATATCATAGCCATATTTCTGTGCAAGCAGAATCTGCTATTGTAGGTTAAGTATACTTTACCTAAATACTTGGGATCAGTCTTGCTTGAGACTTTGGAATACTGGTTTTGCATTATAATTATAATTAATCCTGTCATAGAATATAGTATATACTTATGGCCACTTTATCTGTAAATTCCATAGCGGTTTTTGTTTGTTTGTTTGTTTTTTGTTTGTTTGGTTTTTTTGGAGACAGGGTCTCTGTACCAGGCTTTTTCTTTTGGGCCAGCAACCAGCTCCCAAATCATGACACGGAGACTTAATACTAGTTTTGAGTGCTCAGCCTTAATTTATGCTTGTTTCTTACTAGCTCTGAACACTTAACCTGTTTTTCTTCATCTACATTTTGCCTCTGGACTTTTCATTCTTTTTTCCTTCTGTATATCTTATTTTCACTGCTTCTTTTGTCTGTCTGTCTGGCAGCTGCCTGACTTCTTGGCCCCAGGCAGGTCCTTCTCTTTCTCCTTTATTCTCTTGTTCTCCAGTTTTCTCCAGCCTAGATTTCTCCTCCTGTTCATTCTCTCTGCCTGCCAGCCCCACCTATCCCTCTCCTGCCTACCTATTGGCTGTTCAGCTTTTTATTAGGCCAATCGGGTGGCTTAGGCAGGCAAGGTGAAACAAATGCAACACATCTTTACATAATTAAACAAATGAAGTATAAAAAAATGTAAAACACCTTTACATAATTAAATATTCCACAACAGGTCTTACTGTATAGTCCAGGCTGTCCTGGAGCTCACTTTATAAATAAGGCTCACATCAAACTCAGAGATCCACTTGCCTCCCCAGTGCAAGGACTAAAGGCATGTGCCACCACACCCAGCTTCATGCCATTTCTTTTAGCTCCTAAGGTGATGTCTAGCTTTTTAGGTATAAGTTGGCCTTTGATTTGCCACCCTAGGTTTCTGCATCAATAAAAGACAAGTCTCCTTCCTTTTAGTAACATTTACTTCAGAAGGAAAAGATATTCTTTTTTTTTCCTCTTTAAAAATTTTGGAGGTACTTAGGGTATGATGCAAAGTGAAATCTTTTTATTTGTGTGTGTGTGTGTGTGTGTGTGTGTGTGTGTGTGTGTGTGTGCCACATGTGGGCAGGTGTCTGCAGAGACCAAACACTTCAGACCCCCTGGAGCTGGAATAACACACATTTGTGAGCTGCCTAACATGTTCTGGGAACCAAGCTTGGGTTCTTAGGGAAAGTAGGAAGCAGTCTTAACCACCAGGCCATCTTTTCAGCCCTTCCATATAATTAAAAAAAACTTTTATTCTATGTCTACAAATATTTTCTGCATATGTACCTGTGTGTCACATGCATGAAGTGCTTGGAGCAAACAAAGGAGGGCCTTAGGTCCCTGGGTCCCTGGGACTGGAGTTACAGATGGTTTTTTTGTTTTGGTGGTGGTGGGTTCGAGATAGGGTTTCTCTGTGGCTTTGGAGCCTATCTTGGAACTAGCTCTTTTAGACCAAATTGGCCTCAAACTCACAAGAGATCTGCCTGCCTCTGCCTCTCGAGTGTTGGGATCAAAGGCGTGCGCCACCGCCGACTGGCCATCATTATCTTAACTGCTAAGCTGTCTCTCCAACCCCATTTCTTCTTTTGTGGGGAAGGGGCAGTGTCGAGACAGGCTGACATGTGCATACTCAGGATTCTCTTATCTAGTTGGAGCTCTAGTGGTACCAGGAAACATTGGGAGGATCCAAGTGAATGCCTGACAGAAGAGAAATGGGAAAGCGCATGTCAGGTTCCACCCCGTGTTTCTAAAACCATGTCTACTTGTTCTCTCTCCTTTTTTTTTTTGGTTTTTCGAGACAGGGTTTCTCTGTGGTTTTGGAGCCTGTCCTGGAACTAGCTCTTGTAGACCAGGCTGGTCTCAGTTTTGAACTCACAGAGATCCGCATGCCTCTGCCTACCGAGTGCTGGGATTAAAGGCGTGCGCCACCACCGCCTGGCTTCTTCTTTTAAAATAATATTCTTTTCCTCACAGGTACACTCTGGAAAGGATCAAATTAGTACCACACAGTGAAAGTGTGTGGAACTACTTGAAAGGTAAGAGGCTGTTTTTGCTGGGTTTTCGTAAGAGAACCACCAGGCTGCTATGAGCAACATCATGGAATGTCCTCCATAAGAATGCCAAGGAATTTCCTATGTGGATACATCTAACAGTAGAAGCAAAGCATGCTCACGGTCCCCTGGCATTTTGCCCTCTGTTTTCCCCTTTTCACCTCTGGGCACACATCAATGTGTGCAGTACACAGCAGTACACAGAAATGCTGATGTGTTGTAATAGTATTAGTTCATTTTTTTCTCACCTGCTTGCATTTATTGCTGAATATTTTAAAAATTCTTTTTAACAGTTATTGATTCTTTGTGGATGTCATATCATGCATTTTCATACCACTTGTCCCTGTAGTATGAGGTCCTGCTTGCTGGGGTGTCTATCCTGCTTGGTTCCCCAGCCCTTTAGTCCTAGAGAAAGTCACTCAGAGAGTCTACATTAGGTTATAAACTGATTGGCCCATTAGCTCAGGCTTCTTATTAGCTCTTATTGCTTATATTAACCCATTATCCTTATCTATGTTAGCCATTTGGCTCAGTACCTTTCTTAGCCATGCAGGTCACATCCTGCTTCTACAGTGGTCTGGGCAGAACTGTGGAGAAATGGGCCTCTTCCTTCCCAGCATTCTCCTGTTCTAATCGCCCTGCCTCTACTTCCTGTCTGGTTGACCCACCTATACTTTCTGCCTGGCCAATCAGCATTTATTTAAAACATGATTGATGGAATACAGACAATTCTCCCTTACCATTCCCCCCCCCTTTTTTTAAACATAGGAAAATATCCATAGTCCATTTTTTGGGAATGTGGGCATAGTGTTCCAGGCTACTTCCGGCTGGTTGGGAGTGCTGATAATCTTATGGGGACCTAAAGAAAATTTAAATTTTGATCAAGTCCTGACTGTAGTATCCTGTGAGTCTTGATCATCTCAGGCAGCAGTCTTGAATCCGTTCTGCATGTAGAACTCAGACATCCGGGCCATCTGTTCCTACCAGAGATTTTTCAGGTGGTCTTCCTTGATTGAACCTGACTTTTCTTAACTCAGAATGAATCCACAGTCTCTCATTTTCTGTGAAAACAATAGCAAAATCTCTTCTCCAAAGTAACATACCTTTTGACTTCAATTTTGAAGTCAAGGTATTTTTAAAATACCTCATTTGGATTAACTTAGCAGCATTTGTGAAAATATTTTTTTTGTTCCTTCCTTACCATTCAAATAATTCAAAGAGAGCATAATAATATATAGTATCAAGATTTTGTTTCCAAAATTGTAGACTCGGGATTGTATAAAAAGAAATTAAATCCTTTTTGTTTAAACAGAAAAAGGGGAAATGGTGTAGGAGGTTCTTTTGTCTCTGTATTGCTTTCATTGGTTGATGAAAGAAACTGCCTTGGCCTTTTGATAGGGCAGTCTTAGGTAGGTGAAGTAGACAGAACTGAATGTTCGGAAGAAGGAAGCAGAGAGAGTTGCCATGAAGCTGCCAGGTCAGACATGCTGAAACTTTCCTGGTAAGCCACAAACTCGTGGTGACATACAGATTATCAGAAATAAGTTGAATCAAGATGTGAGTGTTAGCCAATAAGAGGCTAAAGCTTATTGGCCAAGCAGTAATTTTGATCAATACACTTTCTGTGTGGTTATTTTGGGGGTTAAACTAGCTGGGCAGCTGGGAGCCTGGTGGCTGGGACCAAAAGCAGGTCTGCTCCTCATACAACAACTTTAATTCAAAATAATATCAATCATTTAAACCTGATAAAATAGTTACCCTAAGACAATATTGTCCTGTAGGAAAGTTTCCTTTTAATTTTCACTTAACTGATTTAATTTGGTTCTGATCACTATGCTTAGTTGCATAGCTTGCACTGTTAAAACATGTATATAATCTGATTAGGGTTAGAGGGCAACCATGCTGCTATTCTGTCATTTAGGTTTCAATGCCTTCACAAGGAAATAACATAGAAAAATAATTTAATCTTAAACTAGAGGGAGCTAGAGAGAGGGCCTAGTACATTTAAAAAAAGTAAAAAAAAAAAAAAGCTGTGGATGCCTATAACCCCAGCATTGTGGGGCAGATTCCAAGACCCTGCTGAACAACCAGCCTAGCCAACATGGTGAGCTTCTGATTCAATGAGATCATGGCAATGATGTAGAAAGTGACATAGGAACACACCCCATGATCTTCAGCTTAGTGTTATGCTTGCTGTGTGAGATATACTCACATGTATGTAACAGACAACTACACGTACACACACAATAGAAAAATGAAATTCTTATATCAAAACTTATTAAAAATACCTTTACATCAATTCTGTAATTCTTGGAGAAAGCACCATGATGGTGTGGTCCTGGCAGATCATCCAGTGACACATACTTAACAGCTATCATTAAAATAGAATTGATCAAGGCATGGATAACAGTTCATTTATGTGAGAAACATAAAGTCATACCAAAGTACGTCCTTTGGAAAGTGATGGTCAGATAAGTCAGACATTGTATTAATTGCTATTATGTAAGTCTAATTAAATGTACACTTCCTTCAGTTCAGATATTAACAATCACAATAATCTTATCAGAAATTATATTTATACAAGTAAATACTTTTGTCTTTAAGTGTTTTAAACAATGCCTCTTTTTTCAGCTCTGAAATAACAAACATAAAATATAATGTCCTAATGAACTTTAACTTTCAACTTGACACAGCCTAGAGTAATGATTCTCCACCTTCCTAGTGTTATGGTCCTTTAATACAGTTTTCATTTTGTGGCGATCCCTAACCATAAAATTATTTTTGTTGCTAATTTATGACTCTAACTTTGCTACTGTTATGAATATAATACAAATATCTCTGTTTTCCAATAGTCTTAGGCAACCAAAAGGATCATTTCATACCCCACAAAGGGTTAAAAACCCACAGGTTGAGAACTTTTGGCCTAGAGTCACCTGATAAGGGAGTCTCTCTTAAGGATTACCAGATCAGAGAGAACTGTGATATATGAGTGGGCCATTGTCTTTATTATTGATGTAGAAGAGCACAGTCCACTGTGAGTGGCACCATCCTTAGACAAGAGGGCCATGAAATGTATGAGCAAGCCTGCTGAGCACGAAGCTGATAAAGCAAGCAAGAAGCATTCTCCCATGGCTTCTGCTTCAAATTCCTGTGTTCTTACCACAGTTTCCTTTAATGACATACATCCTTTAATGACACACTATAACTGAAATTGTAAGACAAATAAGCCCTTTCATTCCTTAAGTTGTTTTTGGTTCCTCTGCTTCAGGTCTTTCAAAAAAAGAAAATCATTTAAGTTTAAAACCTCCCCCCAATGAGAGACAAAAATGTGGCATTGATATGATTTGGGCAAATGGTAACAAACTGAAAGAACACTTTCACTGGAAGTTAACCAGTGTTTAAAAATGTATGATTCTCTAAATTGTGGATCAGAGCTCTGTAAGGAGTGGAGGAAATCCCTCCAGTGAGTTAAGTCCTGAGCGAATGATGTGGGAGGTCCTTCTGTATATGTGTTGCTTTTATTGGTTAATGAATAAAGAAGTTGTTTCGGTCAGTGGCTTAGCAGAATAGAGCTATGCAGGGAAAACTAAACTGAATTCTGGGAGAAAGAAGGTGGAATCAAGGAGAAGCCCTGTAGCCCTGCCAGAGACAGATACCAGACAAAATCTTGGTGGTAGGCTACATCCACGTGGCGATACACAGATTAGTGGAAATGGGTTGAATTATGATGTAAGAGCTAGCCAACAAGAAGCTAGAGCTTATAGGCCAAGCATGATTTAATTAATGCAGTTTTGTGTGGTTATTTCGGGGCTGAGCAGCCGGGAGCAAGCAGCCTCCTACAACAAGTGAATATGTGTTGTTGACATGCACCCAGCCATGTTGCTGACTCAGTGGCCCTAGGACCCATGAGAAGTTGCCAAAGCCATTACCTATATTGGCCAGGCTCTAGAAGAATGACAATATTTTGCTCAGCAGTCTAAGTATTAGTGTTTATGAACAGTTGATTATTGTGTACAAAACTAGCGACCGTAGCTTCCTTTTCCAGAAGTTTACAGCCTGAGCTACACCTCACCTACAGAGACCTCCTACTAAGACTAGGTAGCCCCTTTGCTTGTGCTGTACATAATGAACAAACTGAGGTTCCTAGTTGAGGTGATAGCAGATTCCACCTAATCCCAGCTTTACTATACCTTTGTCTGTTGGTCCTTTCTTCATTCCCTCAGCACCCCAGCCCCAGGTAAAAACAAAGTTCAAACTAATGAAATCTTGTGAAAGAAAATATTTATGCAGGTCTTAGTGTAGATTTTCTTCAGAGATAAAAGAAATATTACTAAGATAAAGGTAATGTGTTTCTTCAATAACAGAAACCGATACATTTGGTATGATGCTGACAATGTGGCTGTGATTCTCAGTGAATCCTATCTAGGGTACATTTTGTTGATGATGTTTCATCAGCGGCAGCTCAGGCTGCAGAATGTGTGAGCTTTCCATATGAGACCCTTGATCCAGTTCTCTGCTGAGAACCCTGGATGAGGGTTCTGTGGAGTCTCCATAAGAGGTTTTGTGTCAACTGTGAGAAGTATGAAACTTCTAGGAAAGGTTGCTTGAAGCATCCCTGGCAATAGGAGATCTGTGTTGTGTGGGAAGTCTATAAGGGACCTGTCTCTGTAGGGTATCAGAGAGAAAGGTGTTCTTGTCAACAGCTCCATGGGAGGTCTCTATGGCAGTCTCTAACGTGCTCTCTGAATTACACCTGTGAGAGATGGGAAATATCACCAGGTTTTTTCAAGATGGTGCTTGGAATCTAGGAAGGATCTGTAGAGCATGGGGGAGGGTGGTCCCTGTGAGAGATTTTTGAGACTAGGGGAGTTTCTGTTCTGTAACTATGTATGAGAGGGAGTGTCTCGGGGTTTCTGGGATAACTTGCTATTTGGAATCTCTGCCATCTGACTAGGGGGCATCTTTTGGAGAACTCGGGGTGTTCTTTGTGTTTTGTGTTACGTGGTTTGTGAGCAGTATCTGTGGGTCCCTATTTGCTGGCTGAGACAGGTCTCTATATAAGGTATATGTGGAAGTTTAAGTGTGGTGTCTGGGAATGTGTCTGTGTGAGAAGGGGTACAACTTTGAAATTGAGGACTCTGTGTGACTGAAAGGTCTGTGTGTGGTCTGTGTAGAGGCCTCTACAGGGGTCTGTGGGATCTGTGTATGAGCGCTTTCATAGAAATCTCCATAGGGCATGTGTAGGTTGACATAAGGACTCAGCTATGGGAGGTTCCCATGGAAAGTCACTGTGAGAACGTTCAGATTACAAAGCAATGTGAGGCACTGAGAGGTGTCCATGCTGTCTGGCCTCTCTGGGAGGCTTCTGTAGATCTCTTTGATGACCTTGCTGAATCTTATGGAGGATGGGGAATCAACGTCTCCTGTCTGGTTCAACAGTGTAGCCAACGTATTGCCCTTTTCCTGATAAGAACCATGGGATCTTGGTCCAACTCCTCCACACTTCAGAAAACTCACCTCTTGGTGACCTGAGAGAAGCTGGCAGCAGTCAGATATGACCTCTTCTGAGATCAAGGTCCAGTCTGTATTACCCTCTTCTTAGTTTTTGCAGTCTGGAGACAACTATGCTTCAAGTTTCAGACCCTCCTGCCAGCCCCAGCTCCATTTTCACTGTTGGTCCCACCCTGGAGGATAACTTAGTTGTCCATCTTTAAGAGAAGGCTAGTTGCATCAGCACCTAGATCCCAGGGGCCTGTGATTACTATCCCTACCTGTAGGTAAGTACCAGCCTAATCCCATTTCAGTTGGCATCAGGATCAGTCTTGTGCAAGGTTCTCCTCCATGGGTTATGAGGTTTCTAAGCTGTGCCTATTCTGTGTTCTGTGTTTAGCACAGCGTGGAACATGTTCTCTGCATAAATAGGTCCTCCTCCTTCTAATTTTCTGTATGGACAGAGCCCAGCAGGAAGGAATGCTAGAAGCAGCGAGTAGTGCATAGACCTCTCCTATATCCTTCTACACAGGGGAGGGGATACATTCTGACAAGATACTGGCAATGCATACCCTTTCTGATTGTGTCTTTCCTATTGGTCTCTGAACTAAACAAGGACAAAGAGCTGAGGAAAATTTGCATGTGATCCCAAGCCATCCCCCCACCCTTTTTAAATTTCCATTTCTCTACTGATAGTAGTCCTGGAACTGTGTATACATGCAACAGACAAGATCTCAGGATCCTTGGTCTTGACTTCGATTGTGAAATCATCCTTTCAGGATCAGAGATTTGATTATATTCAATCTTAAATTTATCTTCCCTAATTATTTTTTTTTAAAATTCCAATTTGGGCTATGTTGGGCTTTATGTTTGTGTGTTGGCTTCTCTAGGTTTGAGACCAAGGATCATAGATGGGATACAAGTGTGTGCAACAATCTCCTCCTCTTGGCTTCCAGATAGCAGGGGAACAGTAAGGGTTCCTCATAGATAACGTGTTTATAGCACCTTCATGTTTCTCTCTCTGATTCCAAGGTTTTAATTTCTTTTTATACAGCTCTGACTCTGCAATCCCCAACTCTCAATCATATCCCTCTTCATTAATCCAGAATGCTTCCCTGGACTGGAGTTAGCTGTGAGACAGATTAAGGTAAGTGAATGGTAGGGGTTATTCCTCTGGAGTAGACATGATCTTCAGTGACATCCCTGAATGATACCACCATCTTGACCTGGAAGGTGCTTTCCTCTGCTGTTGTAGAGCATGAGGAATGTAACGAGGTGGTACCAATGACTGAATTTTTCTTAAGGCTGCACTATTCCTACCTTTCCCCAGGAGAAAAGGCTTCCCAGAGGCAGGTATCTTCTCTGCTAAGAAAGCTATGGGTCCCCATCCAAAGTCCTGGCTATTTTGTAACAAGGAAAAGTCTTTGACTCTCTCCCTGTCTGAAGCACCAGGGAGAATTTTGAGACTTAAGATGCCTCTGTCTGCCTAGTCTTTGCAGTTGCATAAAGTTTAATATAAAAGTTGATATAAACAATGGAGCAGTGGAGTTGATATAAAGCATTGAAGCAAAAGTGAGATGGAATTTCCTCAGTTTTTTTTATCCTGACATTTTTATGTGTGGGCAGATGTACGTGCAAGCAGACATGCATATTTGCGTATATATATATATATATATATATATATATATATATATATATGTGTGTGTGTGTGTGTGTGTGTGTGTGTGTGTGTGTGTGTGTGTGTGTGTGGAAAGGCTAGAGGTCAGTGTTGGGTATCAGCTCTTTTTTTTTTCCTTTTTTGAGACAGTATCACTTAATGAGGCTGTAGCTTGTTTATTTGAATAGTTAGCTAACCAGCAAGCCCCAGGGATCCTCTTGTCTTCCTCTCCCCAACATTGGGATTAAAAATACCATCGTGCTTGGTTTTTACATGTGTGATAAAGATCCAATCTCAGGTCTTTATTCTTTTGCATCAGGCATTTTACCAAGAGAACCATCTCCCTGGACATTGGAAACAGTGTTTTGATGTCAAGAGTTTTTATGGAAGTGGGTTTGCACTATCTCTGCCAATCCCCCATCCCCGTTTATCTTTGGTAGAAACCAAGGCCCATATGAAACATGGAACAGAGAGAAACCATCGCTCTTTATTAAGGGGAAGATACATGTTTGGGTCTACATTAAATATTGAATATATTAACATGAGAAAATAATTTTACATGGACTAAGTTTTTTTTTTTTGATTTTACTTTCCTATAAGTAAAACCAAAGAGGAATTTTCTAGTTGTCTAAAGATACTTCTCTGAACAGCACAGTGCCTCGGACAGCAGAGATGGCAACTTGCAACAGTTGACACTATTATTCCATGCTGGGAAGGATGCACTAGGTTCAAGGTTGTGTTAGGGGGCAAGAGGCTGGGATTCTGAGGGGTCTGTGGTTCATTGCTCAATTGTACATTTTTCTGAGATGGTTGGTCCTTGATGTGCCTCTCCTTTGTAGAATACCTTTGGCAGGAGGAATTGCCTGGGTGGCTGGGTTCTCTTTTTTGCTCTGAGTAAGAGGCTGGCTTATGGCTATAAGAAGACTGAGGGGCGGGGAGTGGAGGAGTTTCCCTGTGCTGTTTTACCTTGGAAGCACAGAGTTTACGTTGCTGCATCATTTTCTTTTCTAACATCTGCCCAAGGGCTTTCGTAAGTTCCTGGGCTTCAGCAACATTTCTGTCCACACGTGGTTTCTTTTTGGCTGGCTTCTGTTGACTCTGGACAGTAGCTGCTGTAGTCTTACCTTTCTTAGGAGGAGATTCATGCCCTTTGATTGCCTTCTTGGGGTGAATCCATCGAAGAAAGTGGCTCACAAGTTTTTGGAAGGGCTTTCTGGAGGAACCTGTGTGGGTTTTGGCCGGGGCTGATAATGTCTTTAGTTTCCTCACCTCGGTAACTAGCTGCCAACACTTTGATTTGGCTCTTTGGTGAGACTTGATGCTTTGGAGTATTGGGCTTCTGCTGCACCAGGCTCTTGTCCCCTCCTACCATTGCAATGTCACCTAACCGCTGGGACGCCAAAGTGTCTGCAGGAAGCAGTGTGCCCCTGGGATGCTCTGGAAGGAGCACAGCAGTGGTATAGATGTGTGTCTGGCTGGCTGATTCTGTCTCCACACTTTGTGGAAACTCACTAGAAGTTTTTGCCTGGTGACTGTGTGCCCCTGGGTTTTGGACAATGGTCCTTCTAGGCAGTAAAAGGTCTTCTTGGGTCTCTCTCTCTTTCTCTAAGACAGTCCCACTGTGAGATGGTATGTCTAGGAATTTATGTTGGAGAGTTCCAGAATGATGCTTGCTCTCTGATTTGGTTGGCAGGGCCTGTGAAGGCTCATGGTCAGCACCAGATGGAAATGCTCTCAGGGTTTTCTCGATATCCTTACAGGAAGGAGAGGAGACAAGGAGAAGACTCCCTAGTGATGGAGAAGAATCTTCAATTACCACCTCTCTCTACTGGCATGGTTTTCCTAGGAACCTGACTATCTCAACTGCTGAACTGGTCTCAGATACAGAGCTGGTTGAGGGTAGTGAGTCACACAGTGCAATGGGCAAGGACTCAGCTTTTTTCAGCTTAAAGACATTTACGGGCTTGAGCATCTTGAGGGGTAGACTCCACTGAATTCTGCAGGACAGACCATATGGGGTATCCTGCCAAGACTGAATAAAATTTACTACAGGTTGCTCTGAGACAAGGGATTTTGTTGCATACTCCTTCCATAAGTTAAGAACTTAGCTGGACAGAGTCATACATTTTAGGGCACATTGCATGTCTTTAAATACAGAGCAAGGGCCTTCCCTTTAACTGTGTAAAATCCTTGAAAATCCCTGTTTTTCATTACTGGACTGCACCGAAACTACCAAGTGCATTTCTTTCCTTTCATTCTTTCTGTGTGTTTCTTTATCAACGTAGACTCGATGGAGTCAGCAGTAGCAACCATCCAACAGAAATGATATTTTTTCTAAGATATCAGTCCATCACTTTTTAATTTAATCACTTTCTTGGCACATAGAAATATTAAGAAAGATTTGGGGCCAAAGGATCACACAAATAATCTTCAGGAAAATTTTTTTAAAGATTTATTTATTTATTTGTTTGTTTGTTGTTGAAATAAGAGCGGCGGAGCTGCGTCCCCCGCACCCGGCCGCCCACATGGCTAGCTTAGCTTATGCCCCGAAATAATTACATGGAAACTGTATTCTTTTAAACACTGCCTGAC
>NC_022016.1:9122813-9125457 GCF_000317375.1 Microtus ochrogaster
GACTCACTGACTCAGCTTCTTTCTCCCAGCAACCTGTTCTGTTTTCTCCGCCTACCTAAGGGTTGGCCTATGAAATGGGCCTAGGCAGTTTCTTTATTAATAAGAAATCATTCCCACATCAGTTTGTTTTTATGTATATAGTACGGGCCAGAAGAGGGCACCATGTCTCATTACAGATGGCTGTGAGCCACCATGTGGTTGCTGGGAATTGAACTCAGGTCCTTTGGAAGAGCAGGCAAAGCTCTTAACCACTGAGCCATCTCTCCAGCCCATGAAATTTTTTTTGTTTGTTTTTTGAGACAGGGTTTTTTTTTGTAGCTTTGGAGCCTGTCCTGGAACTAAACTTTTGTAGATCAGGCTGATCTCAAACTCACAGAGATCTGCCTAAAGCTGCCCTCTGAGTGCTGGGATTGAAGGTGTGCGCCACCACCGCCCACCTTTTGTGTGTATCAAGTTTGTATAACGTCTTCTAAGCACTGTAGTTCCCACCAAACAAAGATCTCCTAGGGCCACAAGGAAAGAGGCCCAGCTTGGGCTGGGGGGAACAGAACTACATGAGGCTATGAAAGCTTATTGAGAGCAATCAGAATTTTTATATATTTATCAGAATCAGAAGTTAATGACAATTTCTAGGTTCAATACAGTTGTGGTTCCATGAAGATTGTAGCCATGCAGGGAATACAAGTTCACTGTCTCAGACCAGTCAGTTATACTTTGTGTAGAGCTTTCCTTGACTTTTGCCATCTAAAGTCTTGATATCATCAAAATTTTTCCAAGTCCATTGCAGCAACAAAGTCACTTTTGAGGTACCATTTTTTGTTCCTAACCAAAAGGAACTCTGGTAATGAACAGGTTTATTTGGTTGTTACTCCTAAGTCAGAGTCCACCACTGTGGGAGCTTAGGATTGAAACTCAAGTTAATCACTGAAGGCAAAATATGCGGAACCATTGTTGCCTGATTTTCTCTTTTGCCTTGTCACTGTCTTGTCCTCAGCTAGCTCTCTTCATCAGCCCAGGCCCACTGGCTTAGAGACACTGCCAACTCAGGGGAAGATCTTCCAACATCAATCATCAATCAACATAATGTCTTTCAGACAGAGATCAGACATTCTGATCTAAGCACATGGCTAATTGATGTTCTCTCAGATGAACCTAGGTTTTGTCATGTTGACACCTGAGGCTATTAGCACACAGATACAATAACATATGAGAAGGTTTTAGAGAACCAATGTCAATGACTTAACCAGTGTAGAAATTTAAGCTGAGCCCTCTCAGCCTCAGTGCCTTAGTGCTCCCTCCCTCCCTGGGAATCTAACAACTACACATGCACATACTGAAATGTTGGGAACTTTCCATCATATTCCTGAGTCCTTGTGAATGTTCTCCAAATAGAACTCAGTTATTGAATAGGGGCAAGATAACCCTTAGGTGTTGACTCCATTCCTGGTGTTTTAACTCAGTCCCTGGGAAATGGGCAAAGTGACTCTCAGATGTTTCCTCTTACCTCATCTGATTAGGCAACTGCTCTCGAGCCAAGTATTGGTAATAGCCTTTTAAATAAGGAATCATAATAGTTAAAAAACAACCCCAAGACATCCCCCTTGTTTCTGTGGCTTTTTTCTTTAAAAATAGCCTGTAAGAGCTATTCAGGATCTTTCTGGCTTCTCGAATGCTGAAAGACCCTGTCATGACAGAATTAATAAAATCCTCATGGTGGTGTGAGAGATGGTTTCTTGTTGTGACTCTTCCTGGACTTAAAGGACAAACAGCAGCAAAATAGTCAAACCTGAAGAAAGCATCAAGATAAAAGCACAGACATGCTGGAAAATGCAAAGGAGCAAGCATCTAAGATCAATAAGAGAAAACTAAAACTGTTTATCACAGAAGCTATTTAAAAACGAACAATTAAGGATCAAATAGCATAAGCAATATTCTGAATACAAATTGGTGAATGTCTATAGTTTTCAAGAAAATGAATGTTGTAATAAAAATATGGTTCAAAAAATCACAAATATAGATGGCACCATTATAGAACATGACACAAACACAAATCTACTAATATATATTATACATATAGACTAATATATATTATATACATATACATTATCTACATATATAATATGTATATATGTATACATGTCCATTAAACAAGAACTACAAGGTACTAATCAAAATCAAACTCCAAGAAATCAATGGCATCCTATACGCTCAAGTTCTCTCTTTTATCAATAATAGAAAATGGGTTGGGTGAGTAGGACTGTTTCAAAAAAAATCACAAGATTCACTTGAAGTCTTCTGATGTTTTTATTTTGTAGAAAATAGCTTTGATTACTAAAACATCTCATTCTCTTATAATAAAATATAATGTGATTTAGAATCACTTAGATAACATTTTTTTTAACTACTGTTGGTGACTAAATCTAAATCTGCATCACAGTGAGGAAATGAAAACTTTTTAAAAGAAACTTCAAAAGAACAGATTTTTGTTTTTTTAAAATTTATTTATTTATTAAGGATTTCTGCCTCCTCCCCGCCACCGCCTCCCATTTCCCTCCCCCTCCCCCATCAAGTCCCTCTCCCTCATCAGCTCGAAGAGTAATCAGGGTTCCCTGACCTGTGGGAAGTCCAAGGACAGCCCACCTCC
>NC_022016.1:9125557-9128729 GCF_000317375.1 Microtus ochrogaster
AACTGCCTAGGCTCCCCCAAAGCCAGTATGTGCAGTAGGATCAAAAACCCATTGCCATTGTTCTTGAGTTCTCAGTAGTCCTCATTGTCCGCTATAAGAACAGATTTTTGAAGAAGCAGGGTAAATGTAAAGCAACTTGCTTTGCTCCAACTTTATAAGTCACAGGCACATTTGAAAACAAGATAACTGCTATTTCTTGTGTATGTTTGTGTATGAGAGCGAATATCTTGCATATGTATACAGGTGACATACAAAAAATAAAAGGTTATCAGATCTGTTGGATTGGGAATAGTAGAGATTTATTAACCTCCCAACTTGAGTGTAACTATCTGAACTCAGGTCATCCACAAAAAGAATATGTGCTGAGCTGCTTGCCAAGACACATAAAACCTTTTATCCAATAAGTCAAGTCTAGCTAAGATTGATAAAAACAAGAAAAACAAATCTTAAATAAATAAAGAATTAAAGAAATGATCCTTTGGAAAATGATGAATCAAAATTAAGATTTTGTGTCTGGTAAATTTCCATAATTAAATGAATGGAATCCAATAACTTTGTCCAAAAATTTATAAGAGTAAAGCTGAATAGAAAGCTACATTCACAGTGGAAACACAAAGAATGCTTAAGGAGATTATATATTGATCATACCAACACTTTAGTAGCAAAGATTCAAATATGAAAATAGCAACAACTGGAAACACAGATATGGCAGTAAATGGAAAGAGGTAGGCATCGAGGATAAAAAAATTGAGTCTCTTCACAGAAACTGTACCAATAAACAAAATTTAATAAACTGGTAACATAAGAGACTTTCTGAATAAAATTGGTGAAGGTCTACCATTTTAAAGAAAATGAATAATATAGTTAAATTACAGTCATACATTACAGAAAAAACAGATTCATATAATATGACTTCTTTTTTCCACAAATGCACATCAATCAAGAATGTGCACAAAATTTGTGAAAGAATAAAGGGGTTGGAGAGAAACAAAGAACAAAAGCAGTGAAATATTGTCAAGTTTAAATCAAAAGACCAAAGAAAACTTAGGTAAGGAAAAATGTGAACTTGACCAATGTTACCCAGCTGCCTTTGATAATATGTGAATAGAAATAATATAATCACAAACTTCACAACTTGCACAAAGTTTTTACAAAGTGATCCTTAAACAGTTATTTCTGACTCCCCAAGTTACTGATGTCTTTCAAAGAAAGAAGCCTCAGCTTTTTGTCAGCGAGGTTCTTGGCCAGCAAGGGAACCTGATCTTGTTCCGTGGGAACCATCAGAGTGGAGAGTGTGTTCTTGACCCACAGCAGGAGCCCAGAAACAGAGCACTAAATTTCCCTGACCCCTTTCAATCCCCGGTCATTCGGCAGGGGCTGCTCCCCTTTGCTGGGGCCTCTCTATCCCTAACCCACCCCAGTTTGCACCCAGGAACCTCCTCCCTTCTTCCTCCCTTCTGCAGGGCCACGGGATCCACCAGCTCAGCCCGTTTGGGTGCTGGGACAGGGTGCTGAGGGCAAGAAGCGGGCGGGAGTTCCTTTGCTTTAATAGCCTGCCTTGCAGCAGGGTAGGCCTTTTGTCAGCGAGGTCCCTGGAAGCAAGGGAACCTGATTCTGTTCCATAAGATCCATCAGATAGCATTTGAAGGAAAAGATGGGCAGGCGCCAAGGCAAGAATACCTCCACCAATCTGAAAAACAACATGAAAACAACAGAACCCAGTGATCAGACAACAGAAGGTCTTGAACACCCTAATACAGAAGAAGGGGAAAAAATTGACTTTATGAAAGCGATAGAGTCCCTTAAACAGAATGTAAAAAACGCCCTTATAGAAATGGATGAGAAGTATAACAAAAAGTTTGAAGAAATGAATAAATATGTAAATGATACCCTGGGAAACCAAGAAAAAACAAACAGGTAATGGAAAGAGTTCAAGAATTGACAACTGAAATGGAGGCAAGGAAGAAAACACAAACCGAGGGCCGGCTGGATATGGAAAATCTAGGTCAATGAACAGAGACTACAGAAACAAGCATAACTAATGGAATACAAGAGATAGAAGAAAGAATCTCAGATTCTGAAGACACCATAGAGAAAATAAACACACCGATCAAAGAAAACAGCAAAACCAACAAATTCTCATGACAAAACATTTAGGAAATATGGGACACAATCAAAAGATCAAACCTAAGAGTAATAAGGAAAGAAGAAGGAGAAGAATTACAGTTCAAAGGTCCAGAAAATATATTTAACAAAATTATGGAAGAAAACTTTCCCAATATAAAGAAAGATATTCCTATGAATATTCAAGAAGCATACAGAACACCAAATAGACTGGATCAAAAAAAACCATCCCCTTGCCATATAATAATCAAAACACAAAACATACAGATTAAAGAAAAAATATTAAGAGCTGCAAAGGAAAAAGGTCAAGTAACTTATAAAGGTAATCTGATCAGACTTACAACTGACTTCTCTATGGAAACCATGAAAGCCAGAAGGTCCTGGATAGATGTACTTCAGAAACTAAGAGACCATGGATGCAAGCCCAGACTACTATACCCAGCCAAGCTATCATTCACTATCAATGGAGAAAACAAAATATTCCAGGATAAGAACAAATTTAAACAATACGTAGACACAAATGCAGCCTTACAGAAAGTAATAGAAGGAAAATCACAACCCAAGGAATCCAAAATGGCCAACACTGCCTACAGTAACTCAGACATCTAGAGACCCTTCACCAGCACAACTCAAAAAAGGGAAACACACAAACTCTACTACCAAAAAATAATAACAATTGGAGTCAACAACCACTGGTCATTAATATCACTTAATATCAATGGACTCAATTCACCTATAAAAATTCACAGTCTAAGAGACTGGATACGAAAACAGGATCCAACATTCTGCTGTTTTACAAGAAACACACCTCAACCACAAAGACAGACATCTACTCAGAGTAAAGGGTTGGGAAAAGGTTTTTCAAGCAAATGGACCTAAGAAACAAGCGGGCGTGGCCATACTAATTTCTAACAAAATTGACTTCAAACTAAAATCAATCAGAAGTGATATGGATGGTCATTTTATACTCATAACAGGAACAATTCATCAGGATGAAGTCTCAATCCTGAATATCTATGCCCCTAATATAAAAGCACCCACTTATGTA
>NC_022016.1:9145395-9146842 GCF_000317375.1 Microtus ochrogaster
AGCTTTACTTTGAAAGATAATCACGTTCTTTTGAAAGTGTATAAATTTCATGAAATGCTTTTGTGAGAAAAGCACATGCGTTTCTCTGAAGAGAAGAGCTGTTGTTTGGGAAATATAAAACTACTGTTAGAAGTGAAAGCAGTGTTGCTCTTTAGATTAGAAGCTTTACTTTGAAAGATAATCACATTCTTTTGAAAGTGTATGAATTTCATAAATGTTTTTGTGAGAAACGCACATGCGTTTCTCTGAGGAGAAGAGCTGTTGTGTGGGAAATGTGAAACTATCCTTTAAAGTGAGAACAGTGTTGCTCTTCACTGTAGAAGATTTACTTTGATAGATAAGCACGTTCTTTTGAAAGTGTATGAATTTCATAAATGCTATTGTGAGAAACGCAAGCTGTTGTTTGGGAAATGTCAAAATACCTTTAGAAGTGAGAACCATATTGCTATTCACTGTAGAAGCTTTACTTTGAAAGATAATCACGTTCTTTTGAAAGTGTAAGAATTTCATGAAATGATTTGTGAGAAACGCACATGTGTTTCTTTGAAGAGAAGAGCTGTTGTATGGGAAATATCAAACTACTGTTAGAAGTGAAAGCAGTGTTGCTCTTTAGTGTAGAAGCTTTACTTTGAAAGATAATCACGTTCTTTTGAAAGTGTATGAATTTCATGAGATGCTTTTGTGAGGAGCACACATGTGTTTCCCTAAGAGAAGTGCCGTTGTGTCTGAAATGTCAAACTACTGTTAGAAGTGAGAGCAGTGTTGCTCTTCACTGTAGAAGCTTTACTTTGAAAGAAAATCTCGTTCTTTTGAAAGTGTATGAATTTCATGAAATGCATTTGTGAGAAACACACATGCGTTTCTCTGAAGAAAAATAGCTGTTGTGTGGGAAATATCAAACTACTGTTAGAAGTGAGAGCAGTGTTGCTCTTTAGTGTAGAAGCTTTACTTTGAAAGATAATGACGTTCTTTTGAAAGTGTATGAATTTCATGAAATGCTTTTGTGAGAAGCACACATGCGTTTCTCTGAAGAGAAGTGCTGCTGTGTGGGAAATGTCAAACTACTGTAAGAAGTGAGAGCAGTGTTGCTCTTCACTGTAGAAGATTTTCTTTGAAAGATAAGCACGTTCTTTTGAAAGTGTATGAATTTCATGAGATGCTTTTGTGAGAAGCACACATGCGTTTCACTGAAGAGAAGTGCTGTTGTGTGGGAAATGTCAAACTACTGTTAGAAATGAGAGCAGTGTTGCTCTTCTCTGTAGAAGGTCTACTTTGAAAGATAATTACATTCTTTTGAATGTGTATGAATTTCATGAAATGCATTTTTGAGAAAGGCACATGCATTTCTCTGAAGAGAAGAGGTGTTGTGAGGGAAATGTCAAACTACTGTTAAAAATGAGAGCAGTGTTGCTCTTTACTGTAGAAGCTTTACTTTGAAAGATAATCA
>NC_022016.1:9150218-9151278 GCF_000317375.1 Microtus ochrogaster
GAGAAACGCACATGCGTTTCTCTGAATAGAAGAGCTGTTGTGTGGGAAATGTCAAACTACTGTTACAAGTGAGAGCAGCATTGCTTTTCACTGTAGAAGCTTTACTTTGACAGATAATCACGTTCTTTTAAAAGGGTATGAATTTCATAAATGCTTTTGTTAGAATCGCATGATGTTGTTTGGCAAATGTCAAATTACTGTTAGTAGTGAAAGCAGTGTTGCTGTTCACAGTCGAAGCTTTACTTTGAAAGATAATCACGTTCTTTTGAAAGTGTATGAATTCCATGAACTGATTTTGTGAGAAACGCACATGCGTTTCTACGAAGAGAAGAGCTGTTGTTTGGGATATTTCAAACTACTGTTAGAAGTGAGAGCAGTGTTGCTCTTCACAGTAGAAGCTTTACTTTGAAAGATAATCACGTTCTTTTGAAAGTGTATGAATATCATGAAATGCTTTTGTGAGAAATGCACATGCGTTTCTCTGAAGAGCTGTTGTGTGGGAAATGTGAAACTACTGTTAGAAGTGAGAGCATTGTTGCTCTTCACTGTAGAAGCTTTACTGTGAAAGATAATCACGTTCTTTTGAAAGTGTAAGAATTTCATGAACTGCTTTTGTTAAAAACGCAGATGCATTTCTCTGAAGAGAAGAGCTGTTGTGTCGGAAATGTCAAACTACTGTTAGAAATGAGAGCAGTGTTGCTCTTCACTGTAGAAGCTTTAATGTGAAAGATAATCACGTTCTTTTGAAAGTGTAAGAATTTCATGAAATGTTTTGTGAGAAACGCTAACGCGTTTATCTGAAGAGAAGAGCTGTTGTGTGGGAAATGTCAAACTACTGTTAGAAGTGGGAGCAGTGTTGCTCTTTAGATTAAAAGCTTTACTTTGAAAGATAATCACGTTCTTTTGAAAGTGTATGAATTTCATGAAATGCTGTGATGAGAAGGACACATGCATTTCTCTGAAGAGAAGAGCTGTTGTTTTGGAAATGTCAAACTACTTTTAGAAGTGAGGGCAGTATTGCTCTTCACTGTAGAAGCTTTACTTTGAAAGATAATCACGT
>NC_022016.1:9151378-9152752 GCF_000317375.1 Microtus ochrogaster
CAGCTCAAGACAGTAGAGTTACTATTACTAACAGCAAGAAGAAATTTTGCAGATTAAAATGTTCACATTGCTCTTTGTTGTAGTCTATTTTTTCTTCCTGATTCTAGGAAGTTGACGAGGATGGTTGCCCCACCCCCATACAGATCAGCAACACTACAGTTTGTATCCAAAGTTCCACATATCAAAGTTTAGTCACAAACCTGTGATGCTATTAGGAGATGGTGGCCTATGAGAACTTGCTTGTACTTCTAGCAGGGGAGTCCAACTTCTCCTATGCTCTCGATGGAAGAATAGTTCTCCATTACGGAAAGATGCCATTTTCAATGGAGGCTGCAGCTTCTGGAAGGACACCCATGAAGAAGTGAAAGAGGAAGGGGGCACCAGCTTAGCCAGCCAAATCAGGTTCAGTGATCAACTGAGTGACAAAAGCCACAGCCAAATCCCCTTGATGTCCCTAATGGGGGATGGTATAATCTTTAAGAGGTAGAACCTACTTTAAGGCAGGCAGGTCATTGGAGGTATGCACTTGAAGGGGATAACTGGATTCTGGTGCCTCCCTTCTCTCCCTCAGTATTTGCTTCCTGGCTACCAGCAGGGGAGCAGCAACCTCCCATAATATACTGATGGTGTAAGTCACAAACAATCCCACACCACGATCAACTATAGATGATGTGTTTATCATTAGAATATTACTAAACTGAGATGCTATGCTCTTCTCAGGGTGTAGAAAGGAGGCATGTGAATTTGATATATTTACTGAGTGGGATAGCAACTCATATTTTAAATGAGGTTTTGATATTTCAAGTTCCCTACAAAAAATTATTATTTTTCCTTCGTAATTAATAAGAACTTTGTGGGGCCAGGTGGTGGCATCACATGCCTTTAATACCAGCCCTTGGGAAACAGAAGCAGGCAGATGTCTATGAGTCTATGAGTTCAAGGCCAGCTGGTCTACATAGCAAGTTCTAGCACAGCCAGTTACACAGAGAAACCCTGTCTCAAAAAAAACAAAAACAAACCAAGAACAAAATAAAGACTCTTGTGGGGAGCTATTTGAACTATTTGAGATTTCATAACATGTTTCTCAAACTTCTACAGTAATTTTACCATGTGTGTCTAAATCTTACCCAATGCCACTATAGGAAAACAATTGCCACACAACTATGATAACCTGATTTGAATGCATGTTAAAGCCTGATGCTGTAGCAAGGCTCCTGTGCAGAGGTGGGAGGCAGAGAAAGGAGAATCCCTGCAAAGTCACAGTCCAGCCAGCCTGAAAACAAGAAAGACACCCTGTCTCAAGATGGAAAGCAAAGACAGACACCTGGGGTTGTGCTATGATCTCCACATGCACACAATGACACACACACACAC
>NC_022016.1:9153429-9155046 GCF_000317375.1 Microtus ochrogaster
TGCTATTATCTGTCTTCTGTCTTGTTGCATAAATTGCACTAGTTCTGGTCAATCTCTTCTAACCCCAGGCTGTGCCAAACCAAGATGAAAAACCAGTCTGTTTTTTCCCAAGGTTAGAAGTATTCTGAAAGACCTCCTTATTCTGAAGAACTCTTTCCAGCTAGACTGCAACATCCAACATTCATATTGAGAGATAGCTCCCAATTATCACCCACTTCCTTTTCACAGTATGCTGGATTATCAACACTATAATAAATTCAACAACTAGCCTAAGGCTATGCACATGGTAAGTGTTATTGCCAGTTTGTTAAATTAATTCCATTCCTGACTTCTTCTCAAGATGATAAGAGCACAGTGGATATAGTTCACAAAGACTTATATATGTGAAAAAAACCAAATGAGAAAAATTCAAAGTAACCACACATAAAGAAATAAGGAACTAAAAATCCTTTCTGTTCTGATTTGATTGAATATCTTGTGTACATGTACTGAAATACACTTAGGAATACAATTATTGTGTTAATTTAAAATACAATTAAACAATATGAAGGGGATAAGAGACACCCTTTTATGAGGAACAAGATAAGATGGTTGGGAAAGCATCAATATAATATTACATTGCACTTGGCTTGTGTCCTAGTTTGCTTTCCATTGCTGAGATAAACACTATGACCCAACTTGGGGCCAGAATATTTATTTAGCTTACACTTCCACATCACAGTCCATTTTTGAAGCAAATCCAGAAAAGGAATTCAAGTAAACACTAAAGAAGAAGGATACTTACTGATTTGCTTATTCTGTTTTCTTATATAATCCAGGAGCAGCATCTGCCTGGGTTGGTAACATTCAGTGGGCTGGGCTTTCCCACATCGATCATTAATCAAGAAAATGCTCAGCAGACTTGCCTAATACAGTCCAATCTCATGGAGGCAGTTCCTCAATTGACATTCTCTTCCTCAAATGACTTTAGATTGTATCAAACTGACAAAAACAAACAAACAAAAGCCCAACTAGTTAGCACCACTTGCCAATTCAACCTTCTGGCTCTTGTATTTTATTTTGCTTTATTTTTGCCAGTGTACAGAATGCATTGCATCCCAGCACCAAGGCCTCTTCTACTGAGAAATTCCATAAATAGTTGAAATGAGCTACCAGGACTTGAGCTCGCTGAATATTCCGAATGTTGACCCAAGTGCATTGAACCCTCACAATAGCCCTGTGAAGGAATGCTTATGTTCCAGATTTACAGTTGACATGTTGAGGGGAGGAACAAATTTGACTGGTCACTTAACATGTCAGCATCAAATGTGTCTTTTTGGCTTAAGGATCGTTTGCAGCTAAAGGCAATTAAGACCACAAGATAAAAAAAGGAAGCCTGGACTACAAGCGCTAGATCCAGGACAGGCTCCAAAACCACAGAGAAACCCTGTCTCGAAAAACCAATAAATAAATAAATAAATAAATAAATAAATAAATAAAAAGGATTACATACATTCCCCCTTTCCTCCTAAAATCAAAGTATAAGCATCCCTTTGTGATGGCCTACTGTCATTTCCCAATGACTTACCATCCCCTGAAGGCCAACTCTTTCTTTTTATTAAATCAACTCACTGGCCC
>NC_022016.1:9156076-9157451 GCF_000317375.1 Microtus ochrogaster
ACATCAGCCCTGAGGAGAAGCTCTTTTCCCATTATTATTGGGATAAAGAAACTGAGACTCAGACTTCTGAACCAATTTTGTCAGAAGTCATGGAGCAAGTTCATGAACTTGAGCTTCAATTCCCATTCTTCAAAACCTGACACTTGTAAACATCATAAAGTGCAGAGAGTCAAGATATATGATGAGCTTACATTGATGAGCTTCACTGTGGAAGGCACATCTTAGGGTATCTAAAACCAGAAGAAGGCCAAAGGCAGGGAAGGTCTCCCATTGTAGCCCAGATTGGCCTGAAACTCATTACATAATGGTGACTGGACTAGAACTCATGGCAATCTTCTTGTCTCTACCACTGCATTGCTGAGATTTCTTGATGTAAGACATCTCACCATTATTGATTTTTGTGTCACAGGCTAGCTTCAAATGCATAAGGCCAAAGATAACCTTAATCTTCTGATGATCTTGCCTTTACCTCTTGTATGCTAGTATTACAGGTTTAGGACATCAGTACAGTTTATATGATGCTGGGATTTTTAAGCCAGTGCTTCATGTATGTTGGAATAGAATTCCACCAACTGAACCATATCCCCAGCCCTGAAGTGTTATATTGTACATAACTAGCCTAAGTCTACCTAGCTATAGTAAGCAACTAACTATTATTTCAGCATAAAGAGAAAAGATTTCCCTCACTTCTAAACGATCCCCAATGACCTAGTGGAAATCTTTTTCTCTCCATGTTAAAGATTTGAGTGTTCATGTCACTGTAATGCCCCATGTGTTCTTGTAGGTGGAGTTTTTCTGTGTCTTGGCAGCTGCTCCAAAATATCCACAGAGATTTAATAAAAATTATAAATGCTTGATCAATAGCTCAGGCTTATCACTGACTAGTTCTTACTACTTAAATTAACTCATTTATATTAATCTGCATTAATTGTGGTGTTACTTCTCTTTCATCTTGCACCTCCTGTTTCCTCTCTGTGTCTCACTGGGGACTCCTCTATCTCCATCCTTCTTCTTCCCAAAGTCCTTAGTCTGTATATTTCATGTAACCTTATCCTGTCCCGCTATCATCCAGATAGCTTCTTTATTAAAGCAATCACAGCGTAATTTATACCATGTACAGACAGATTATTCCAGAGAAAGCATGTTCTCTTTTGTGTTAGTCTTCTCTGAATAGGAGGGTTTTAATTTTATATTCTGGGGTCTATTACAGTTTCTGGAAGATGGTGAGTATTCAGTAAATGTTGTTGAAAGCATGAATGACTCTCTTAACCAGAAGCAATGACCTGAACCCATAAACAGTCTTTTGCTGTCACATAATAGAAATCAGTAATATAAATGCCCCATGAAGAACAGCAACAAAATCTCCTGATATAGC
>NC_022016.1:9158321-9159723 GCF_000317375.1 Microtus ochrogaster
TCTTGTAGACCACGCTGGCCTTGAACTCACAGAGATTCACTTGCCTCTGCCTCTTGAGGCACTGCAATGGTAGGAGATAAGTCTGCTCCTCTTAAGTCAGGCTAAGCCAGTTTAGATGATTTTCTTAAAAGCCTGTAGTTGGGAAGCTTGCATTGGAAGCTGTATCTCTCTGCTTCAAAAAAAAAAAAAAAATGTTCTTGGTAGTGTGACCTGTTATTTAGAACCCAGACAAATAGATTTTCTGTTGATATTTCAAGACTCAGCTTTCATGTTCCATTGGTTGCCAAGAAATTCAAAGTAGAGTTATGTGTGTCAATATATAGCTTTTTAGCATAAGTTTTCTACATTAAAATTAAAAGGGGAAAGATTAATTTTAAGTGCATATGAGTATGCAAGGTTTTATATAGGGCCTCAGCACCCCATCAGGGTCCAGCTAAGATTGCTATAGCAAGCAAAAAAACCTGGCTAATTGAATCTGAGGGGAAATGGTATGTATCCTTCTGGTGTTACCTTTAGTGTCAGGAAGCACACACAAGTAAAGGGGTCATGTAACATTCCTCTGTGGTTATGGAGAATCACTGAGGCCAGCTTTGTGGCTGTGTGTGAAGTCCCTGTGTGGAGGCCGTAAGATGTCATTTTCTGAAGCCATGAATGTGAAGTCTGACTTCAAGAGGTTAGAGGTTCCAAACCCAGAGATATCTGCCAAGAACCATTACACACACAGATTAGAACCAACCCAAGAAAGAGAGGCTGTGTCTTGCAGGCAACAAAACAGAGACATTTAAACCATTTGGTATTAGGAATCATGGAGCTACAGGATTTGGAGCATGTCCTCCTGGGCTTTGGCCTTGCTTTGGTCCAGTATTTTCCCATTTTGTTCTAATTCCTCCTGTTTGGAATGGTAATGTATATTATGTGTCATTGTATGTTGAAGGAATCATACCTACTTTTTATTCTACAGGGTTACAGTTAAGAAAGCAGAAAGAGCCAGGTAAAAATGCCTCACAAGAGGCATTAGACCTCAAACATTCTTGAGACTGTGAAAGACTATGGAACTTTTGAAAAGTAGGAGTAAATGCATTTTACATTGTGATATGGCCACAAGCCAGTGAAGGGAAGGTGGCTGTTTGAATGAGGTAGCCTCCCTAAGTCTTATGCACTTCAATGCTTGACCCCTATTTGGTGGCTGTTAGGGGAAAATAGGGAAAATGCCTTGTGGAGGAAGTATGTCACTGGGGGTAGTTTATGGTTTCAAAAGACTCTTGTCATTTTTACCTGGCTCTTTCTGCTTCCTGTTTGTTGTTCAGGACCCCATGCTAGGGAAGCTTTCTACCACTGAGCTACTACACACCTAAATACAAGCCTTATCTTTTATTTTGAGATAGTGTTTCATTAAATTGCC
>NC_022016.1:9187618-9189194 GCF_000317375.1 Microtus ochrogaster
ATGGTAGCTGCTGAAACTGATATTGTCTTCTTTCAGCTCGATGGTCCAAAAGGGAGCATTGAGTTTCCGGTTTTGGTACTCCCGGTACATATACACAGCTCCTACGAATCCCATTAGCAGCACTACCACAATGATGATGACTGTCAAAATGATGATGTTAAACTGGGTCCATGATACATCAGCGAGAGCTGAGGTGCTGTTTTCAGAAGAACTTACTGAAAAGATAGTCTGCAGGGTTGTGGGGGCAAATGTACTATTTATAACAGGGGTGGGCACTGATGTGGTCAAAGAGGCATTGAAAACCAAAATGGTAGAACCTTCTGGAGTTGGAACAATAACTTCTGAAAATAAAAACAGAGAATGAAATGTAAAAGACAAAATTATCCAGTTTTGAGAAACAATAAAAGAAATACACATGAGAGTGGAAGTTGATGTGGGATGTTGACATGGTACTCTGCCCAGGGTAATGCAAGGTAAAAATAATTTTTAAATAAATATAATAAGAAGATATGGGATCTTGAAAGCCCAGTTATTACATCTCCAATGTGTATGACACCCATTCTGAAACTTTAAGAAATTTCTAACATAGGAGTTTTCCCTCCCTCCTCATTCACTGATAATCTCAGACATTTCTGTAAAGGAAGTAATGTGCCACCACCAAGTTCTAAATCACATGGTTAATGGTGACAATTATGTGACCAAAAATATATCCAACACACCTAATGTCATTTAATGAAGGTAAAATTTTCTTCAGAGGAAGTCTAAAAATCTATTAAACATCTATTGACATGAGAGTTGATGTCATTTTCAATATAGAAAAGAGCTTTCCTTTAATTCCACGTATAGAGTTCTTGCTTTGTGTATATTTGAACTATTTTATAACCAAGGAACTACATTTTAGACTTCTACTGAAAAGCATAGCTCAATGGGAGGATGAAAGCTTTGGACTTGTTAGGACTCTATTACAATAAGAAAGTCAATCTCTCAGAATTTTAGATTTTTCAATGTTAAACATGGGTAATAATGCATGCTTCACAGAGCTTTTGGGAAGACTTCAATGAACATTATAGATACTCAATAAAATTACTATAAAATAACTAGTATTATTCATCACCACAGTACACTACATCAATTAACCTAACACAGACAAAGCTTGTATTTCTTCATGGCTAACAAATACCATCAATCTGTCTTCTTATCACAAATATCAATAACATGGCAGAAAGATGTCACAGGTCACAGACCAACTGTACCTCAGCTTAGTAATCAGTGTGCATTAGAATATCACAAGGAGTAGTTTGTATAAGAGCAGGGGCTAACATCTCTGTCTTCTAATAATCCTTAAATATCCCTAGCTCCTCCTGAATTCCTAACTAACTTTTGCTAATCCTCACAAAATTTCTCTACAGAAAACATTCTATTTAATGTTATGAATGACATTTAAAAAAAAACCAAAGGGAATATTAATGAAATTTCACATACCACAGACAGAGATATGTCAGCTCAAAGGGTGAAGAGGACAGAATAAACTTTAGTTTTCCAGAGGAACTTCTAAGCAGACTATAGGTCCCTACCT
>NC_022016.1:9190709-9195759 GCF_000317375.1 Microtus ochrogaster
TGCCTCCTTACCCCTAATCACTTTCCAAATTTAAACTGTAAAAATTAACTCAGGTCTTACTTTTCAGAAGCACAAAAAGTTGTACCTGATTCTTTGTTTGGGTTAGAGATACTCTTCAGCCTTTGGTCTGGCCTAAAGCCAAGAAGGGGGAGACATGCCTAAAATCCTGGACTTTCTCATCCTGAGAGCAATAGTAGAGTCTGGCACCACCCCATGCCCCAAGCAGTTAGGCTTCCTCAAGTGCATGTGCGGATGTGCCCCATTTCTGACCACTGAAATAATCCTGGCTGGACTTTATATGACCTTATAAGGTTCCTTCCCCTGGCTCCTGTTGCCCCAGAGTATGCAAATGAGAACCCCCTAGATGTTACTGTCACAACCAATGGCATACCACTGTATATACCCAACTGGCCATTCCTCCTAGGGTATAACTGCCCCTTGCCCCTTCCAATAATAGCACTGTCTACTAACAGGATCCTTGATGTTCTTTCCAGTAGAATTCATAGCTGTTTCAGGAGCTAGTTTGGCCCTACCCATCCTCACCCAGTTTCCCCTCTGTAGTTCAGGCGAGTACTCAATAAACTGACCATGGTAGGGTAAACCGGGGCTTGAGTCAGATACTCAGCCATAACACATAACATCAAAGGGGATTAATAATTGGATTAGTGGTCTATCTCATCCATCACACTAACATCAAAGGGGATTAATAATTGGATTAGTGGTCTATCTCATCCATCACACTAAAAGCTACTTGTGTTCCATCTTTATCTTCAATCCTTTCCTAGTGTCTGATACACAGTATGTGTTCAATAAATGTTTGCTACTTGAATAATTTCATCTTACATAGTAAACTTATTACACAAAGAATAAATTACAAGGGTAATGAAAGTGGCAGCAAGGTACCTCATCTCAGACTCTGTATGAAAAGTGAGTTTCATTTGAGAAACAATCCATAATTTGTCATCCACACTATCAAAATCAAGAGTTTTCAGTATAATCCACATACAAATATAAATTTGTATGAGTGAGGAACAAGTTTAACTTAGCATTTATAGTCCCAGTTGGTCATGTGGCATCAAGTTAAGCCAATAAACTCAGAACCTTGGTTTCCCATATTATAATTAAGGGATTTTAAATGAGAAATTCTTAAATTACTTTGTACAAACAGTGACAATTGAGTGAATTCATAACTCTTGCAACAGATGATATATAGGAAAATATACTTAACAAAAAGTTTGTACCTATTTTGGAGAAGTTTATATCTTACAATGTTACCATGTTTTACATTTTTATGGTTAACAGCTATAGCACACAAACTCTTTTCAAAAATTACGGTTAGAAGAGATTGAAGGCTGAAAGCAAAGCTTGTAAGAGTGTTTCCTCTCTCTAATGTTCATACTCTGCGGACCCCATGACATGATATTCACGATCTGCCTCTTCTTTTACTCCTCCTGGCTTACACTGTACTTCGGCCTCACTTATAGTATCTAATCCATGATTTTAACATTCCTCTTGTGACTCTGTCTTGTTTATTTGTTTTAAAGAGAGTATCTCACTATGTAGACCAATCTGGTGTTAAACTTGTGATCCTTCTGCCTCTCTGTCCCTACTGCTGACTTGAAACATCCTTCCTTCCATTGACTCTCACCACACGACCACCTCTTTCTGAGACTATTACTGATATTCCCCCACTAGCCTAGAATGCTTCCCTTTGTGCTGGCTAGTTTTACATCAGCTTGCCACAAGACAGTCATTTGAGAAAATGGCATTTCAATTGAGAAACTGCCCCCAATAGATTGGACAATGGGCAAACCTGGGACATTAAATTGACTCGTGATTGATGTGGGTGGACCCAGTTCACTGCGGTTGGTGCCATCCCTGAATGTAGGTCTTAGGCGTTATGAAAAAGCAAGTTGAACAAGACAGGAGGAGCAAGCCAGTAAGCAGCACTCTACTATGGCTTCTGTCTCAGTTCTTCCCTCCAGGTTCCTGCCCTGCTTGAGTTCTTCTCCTGACTTTGCTCAAAGATGGACTGTTACCTGAAATTTTAAGATGAAACAAACTTTTCTTCTCCAAGTTGCTTTTGGTAGTGGTGTATTATCACAGTAATAGAAACCTCAACTAAAAACCCTATTAGGGCAGCCACTGTATATGGACTGAATCACTACATGGAACATTTGTACATTACACACAATGATCGCTTATTGTGAAATGTTAGTTGAAGATGTCTTATAGTTATTTATGCTGTGGAATATATGTGTAATGATGCGAAGATGTGTTGCATTATTTTATGTTGTACTTGTTTAACTCTGTGAAGCTGTGTTACTTTGCTTGTCTCAAACATCTGACTGGTTTAATGAACAGCTGAATGGCTAATAGCTATGCAGGAGAGAGAAACAGATGGGGCTACAAAGCAGAGAGAATAAATACAATGAGGAAAAGAAAAGGCCAAGAAGTGCGGAGAAAGGAGAACAAAAGGAGGAATCCAGCGACCAGCCACTTAGTCACACAGCAGGCACAGAACTAGAAGTAAAGAAAAGTATACAGAATAGAAAAAATAAAAGACTAGAGGTAAAAGGAAGATGGGATAATTTAAGCTAAGAAAAATTGGTTAGAACCAAGTTAAGGTAAGTCTGGGCACTCATAAGAAAGAATAAGCCTCTCTTATTTGAGCTGGGTAACAAGTCCATCAATGAGTAAAGAGTAAGAAAACAAACTACAATCTCTGAAAGTATCCAACTGAATTGACTTAGAACTTTCTACCCCTACAGGCACATGCACACCTTAGTTAGATTTCTTCCAACCCAATTTATTCTGGCTGTGATCTACTGCCTTTACATGAACAAAATTTCTAAGTGTCTTCCCAGTCTTTACTTTGCAAGACTCAGCTCATACATATCTTGTTTCATAAAGACTTTTCTGTACTTCCCAGTAGGAAAAATAAGTCCCTCCAAAGCTCACCAAACTCCAGGTTTACATACCTGACTACTCTCTACCTGAGTTATAGCTATATCCCTTTCTACTTATTCAGCATGTACTAATGGCATTAACAATAACTGGGTATTTAATTATTAAAAATATAGACATCATCTCTACCCTTGTGGAGCACATGGTGTTTAGAAAAGACATTGTAAGAACAAAGACCTCAGCATAAATGTGACCACACTGAACCTTATAGAAGAGAAAGAGGGAAGTATCCTTCAATGCATGGGTACAGAAGATCATTTCCTAAATATAACAATAGTAGCACAGACACTGAGAGCAACAATAAATAATTGGGACCTCCTGAAACTGAGAAGCTTCTGTAAAGCAAAGGACATAGTCAGTAAGACAAAAAGGCAACCTAATGAACAGGAAAGAGCATCCTCAACCCGAGGTCAGACAGAGTACTGATATACAAAGACCTCAAGAAATTAGACATCAAAATTCCAAATAATGTAATTAAAAATGGGTTACAGATCTAAACAGAGAATTCTCAACAGAAGAATCTCAAATGGACAAAAGACACTTAAAGAAATGTTTTACATCCTTAGCCATCAGGGAAATACAAATCAAAACTTATAAATCAAAACTACTCTGAGATACCATCTTATACCAGTCAGAATGGCTATATCAAAAACACTGATGAAAGTTTATGTTGGAGATGATGTGGAGTAAGGGGAATGCTCCTCCATTGCTGGTGAGAATGCAAATTTGTACAACCACTCTAAATCAGTATGACAGCATCTCAGAAAATTGGGAATCAGCCTACCGCAGGATCCAGCAACACCACTCTTGGGCATATACCCAAAGGTTGCTCAATCATACTACAAGGACCTTTGTTCAACTATATTCATATCAGCATATTTGCAAATAGCCAGAACCTGGAAACACCCTAGATGCCCCTCAAACGAAAAATGGATAAAGAAAATGTGGTACATCTACATAATGGAGTATACTCAATGGTAAAAAACAATGACATCTTGAAATTTGCAGGCAAATGGATTGAACTAGAAAAAAAAAAAAAACATCCTGAATTAACCCAGACCCAGAAAGATGAGCATGGTATGTACTCACTCATAAGTGGATACTAGCTGTGAAACAAAGGATAAAGAGCCTATAGTCCACAACACTAGAGAAGCAAAGTAATAGGCTGAATGAACCCTAAGAGAAATATTTATAGATCACCATGGAAAGGGGAACTAGACAAGATCTCCTGACAGAATTGGGAGCATGGGGGTGGGAGGAGGAGGGGAAAGTGGGGGGGGAGAGGAGAGAACTTAAGGGAAGAGGGTAGTTGAGAGAACAAAGCAAAGGATAATGAGCACACTGAGCCTATAGTCCATAGGGTTGGTGGAAAAAGGGAGGGTTGGAGGGGAGAAGGGGGGGGGTAAGGAGAACTTAAGGGAACAGGATAGTTGAGATGGGGGAAGGAAAGAGATGGAGAGCAAGGAAAGAGATATTTTGATTGAGGGAGTCATTTCAGAGCTAGCAAGTAACCTGGCATCAGAGAAATTTCCAGGAATCCAAAAGGATGACCCAAGCTAAGATCCTAAGCAATAGCAGAGAGGGTGCCCAAACTGGCCTTGCCCTGTAGCCAGACTGATGACTATCTTAAATGTCCCATAGAACCTTCATCCAGCAACTGATGGAAATGGGGCAGAGACCAGGAGTGGAGCACTGGGCTGAGCTCCCATGTCCAGTTAAGAGTGGGACAGGTAAGAATATGAGCAAAGAGGTCAAGACTTTGATGAGGTCACCCACTGAAACAGTTTACCAGAGCTAATGGGAGCTCACCAACTCCAGCTGGACAGGGAAGAAATCAGTATAGGACCGAACTAGACCCTCTGAATGTAGGTGACAGTTGTATGGCAGAGGCAGACTGTGGGGCCACTGGTAGTGGTACCAAAATTTGCCCCTGCTGTTTTGTACAGGATTTTTGGAACCCAATCTCTTTGGATGGATATAATGGGGAGGGTCTTGGTCCTTTCTTGGAGAAATGGGCCTTTCTCTTTCTAGGGAGTGGGTGGGGCGTGGGTTGGGAGGAGGTTGAAGGAACAGGAGGAGGGGA
>NC_022016.1:9197039-9199024 GCF_000317375.1 Microtus ochrogaster
AAACTGAATGCCCGTGAAATCAAAGAAACAAATCCTTTGTGCTAAAAGGACATCAAGCAAGTAAAAAATTGATTAATGGGATAAGTGAAAATATTTGCAAGTGATTATACTTTAAACCTTTTTTATTCAAGTATTTTACAATGCTAAAGAACAAACTTAGGCCCTCCTACTTTCTGGGCAATAGCTCCCCCATAGAGCTATATCCTTATTTCTTACAAATCATGCATCTTGTAAGTGATTTGTAGCTATAACTCTATCAACAAATTGATAAAAATACTATAATTTTAAGATGAACAAAAAAATTCAAGAGTTATTTGCTCAAAAGAAATACAAAAGTGGTCAATAAGCATACAATTGGCCATCAGAGACATCCAAATTAAAGCCACAATGCAAAACCATTTAACATCCATTAGGAAGGCTACAGGTATAAAAAAAAAGATAGATATTAAGTGTTGTTGAGGCTGTGAACAATTTAGAATCCTTGGATATTCTTGTTAGCAATGATGATGTAGGGAATAGAGAGACAGCTGAATCAGTAAAGCGCTTGCTGTAGAAGCATGAGGACCTGATTTCAAGCCCCAAGAACCATGGGGATTACACTGCATGGTGCTACACATATCTCTGTTGAAAAGGTAGAGACAGGTAGATCCCTGAACCTTGCTAGTTAGCCAATCTAAATCAGTGTGTTTTAGGTTTATGGAGAAATCTTGCCCCCCACAAAGTGGGGGAGGCTAGAAAAAAAAAGCTCAGTGGTTAAGAGCAAGCACTGTTCTTACAGAATTCAGGTCCCAGCACCCAAGTAGGACAGCTCACAATGGCCTATAACTTCACCTTTGGAGACCTTGGAAATTGGAAATTAGATGCTCTCTTTTGGCTTCGATAGGCAACGCACTCACATGCACATGCACATAATACACACACACATACACACATACAAACACACACACGTAACGAAAAATATAGAAAATGTTAAAAATATAGGATGGATGGAGACAGGAGCTATTTCATATATATCTTTGCCTTCCACACAACATGCTGTGCCCATACAAACTTACACACATTATGCATGGACCATCCCCAACAAAATGATAACAGAAAATGGTGTTTAATTTTGGAAAATATCTGGTACTCCCTCACAGAGTTAAACAGAACTGATAAATGACATAAAAAATTCACTCCTAGTTATATACCACAAAGAAATGAAAACACTTGCACAGACAAACACTGGGGAATTCAGTTCAGAGGCACAGTGCTTGGCCAGCAAATGTGAATGAATTCCTGAGCTCAATCTCCAGCAATGGGTAAACATCCAATATCAACTGACAGGAGGGTGTACTGACAACATTATATTTTATATACAACATTTATATACACAAAAACATAAACAGAAATGTTCATAGCAGTATTGCTGTACTAGGTAACTGTCAAATGTCCACCAATATAGGGAAGAATAAGTAAAGTGTGGCATCTGTATAATTCAAAAAGAAGTAGGCATTACTAATATATATTACAATATAGGTGTACTTTGAAGTTACGTTACAAGAAAGAAGCCAGATACATGCACAGTGTTGGCTATTAGGACATCTGAGGTATCTTTTCATATATGTATTAGGCTTTGGTTATAAATTTGTAGAAAGGGAAACTACTGTGATTTTTATATCTCACTTTTACTTAAATCCTCCAGAACCTATTTCATCAATGCACTGTACTTTACCAAAGGAAGTGAAGACCTAGAAAAAAAGTCCTTACCTATGGTGCAATTGCCTGTAGAAGTCACTTCTGAACAAGGGCACTGGCGGCATTCTTTAGTAGCATCAGGACTCTGAAAAAATCCCTCTTTGCATTCTTCACAGTGATCCCCTTTGCTATTTTCCTGGCAGTTCAAACAAGCACCTAAAAGAATCAAATAATTGTTTCAGAGTTAAGGAACTTTCAGAAATCCTGCTTGCAACAAGAAGACCATAAAATTACATACAAAAAAAAAA
>NC_022016.1:9199576-9206944 GCF_000317375.1 Microtus ochrogaster
TTAAAAACAGTCTAACTTTGTACAAATTATAAAAAAGATAATATATGTCAATAGAAGAGTAAATAAATTATGGCACTTTCATAGTTTGGAATTTGTAGTGAAGAATGAACTACCAATGTATACAAACAGGTGTGTTAAAGACAGCACTGGCTGGAAAGCAAACTGAAGAATGACACATAGATGTTTGGACATGGAGACCAAGGGAGAAGCAAATCTGACAAGAGCTCATATATTAATGTCATTTAAACTAAATCTGAGACCTGGTGAGATCACTCAGAGGAAAAGGACAAGCAGAGCAGACAAACGTGCTAAGTTCCAAGCCCAAGGCACTAGTGTAGAGCTGACTAAGGGAGATGGAGCACAGCTGACGGAGAAGGAAAAGCAGCCGTACAAAGAAAGCCAGGAGCATGTGGCATCCTGAAGCAAAGTGGTTCTTGAGCAGTCAAGGCAGCCAGTGAGTCAGGCTGCTGGAATCTGTTGTGTGGAACGCTACCAACACACAATAGGGTCTTGAGTTCTTAAAAATAAGCCTGCTATCTGAAGGAAAAGTTTATAGTTAGAAAATAATTGACCCTCTTACATTTTATTTTAAGATAAGGAAAATGAGATAAATAAAGAAAATCTGGAAAACAAGAAAAAGAACAATAAAAGTTCCTTGAACACTCTCATTAACATTTGGAACACATTTCTTGAAATCTATCCTTATTTATAAAGATTTGGGTTTTGCCACCAAAACAGTCTAATTATATGGTACTTATCATTTTATAGTCTGATTATTCACACTGTCGTGTAGTTATATGTCATAAAAGCTCTGCAATGAAAACATTCTAGTAGATACCATTTCTCAGCTTCTTATAATGATCAAGGCCCTGTAGATGTACAAATGTATTTAATTTTGCAACAACCTACTAGGTGGCTTTGATTTAATGTGTTTCTAACCATATATATCCAAGCAACATTATTAATTGCCTATTGTTATGAATTTGAGTATCTACCTTTTTTAGCATCATAAATACCATTCTGATGAGCATTTTCTTTTTCAACATGAACCTTTTAATGAATTTAGAATTATTTTTTCAGAAGGTTTCTGAAAATAGAATTTCTGAGTCAAATATTTTAAGACCCTTTCTATATATATTGTCAAAATTGTCCCTGTGCCATTTTCACCAATTTATTCTTACTAAAAAAACAGAACTTTGAAATCAATTTAAAACAGAAATTCCAGAAATATAGGGAAGAACAGCTGAGCAAACATACAACATGGCCACCAGAGGGCAACCGTATCCCAACACTGTTAAAAACTCACTTGTTAGAAAAGTTGTACATGAACTGGCTGCTCTAAGTCAGGTGGTCACTTCTTTAAATTGGATTCTTAGTTTTTTATATGGTAAACATTTGTTTCTTTTAGAAATCAGAATAACTCAAAGGATTTATTTTACTTTATCTCCAGAGTATGTGCAAGAGTGTTTGAGAGCTGCTTCAGTGTTAGAAAAGAAAAGAATCTTATACATGGCTTTCCGGTACTATAAAAGACCCCGTGAGCAACTAATGGTTCGGAACAATGAAGCATTCTTCTTGTTATCTAATGTTGAGCCTCACTGTTTTTGTTCATGTTTTCGCATTAGTTTGTTCACTTATCCAACAAAGATTCAGTGAGTGATCAGTATGTGCCAATATCTGTGCTAGAGATTGCGGAAAGGATGGCGACGAAGCTGATGCTGTTCCTGACCTGATAGAATTTACTGTGGGCAAGCACATGAGAGTGACAGTCATAAGTAAACTTGTAAACATCACTGTGACAAGTGCTCTGAAAAGTTACAAGTGCACGTGGTAACGTATAGCAAAGCACTTTGCATTTCGTGAGGAGCATCAGGAAATGCTAATGAAGACAGACCTAAAGGAAAAATATGACTTAATAAGACAAAGGGGTCTGCAGTGTGGATAGAGGTAGCTTAGAAAGGTGATTCTTGGCAGGAGGAAATATCACGAATCATAACTCTGGAATAGAAGAGAGGCTGGGATCACACATATATCAATAAAGAAGAACAGTAGGCAATATCATGCACAGGTATGGGATGGCCAGATGACACAGAAAATATAACGCAGTGTCTTCTGAACAGATTTCTCCATGCACACTTCACTGGAGAATACAGGATTAGCATACAGTATAAGTTTCTAGCATATTTTCGTCTGGGAATCCATTCAGTTTCAAATATTCTGATACTCTTTTCTTATAACCTCTTGTGTTTATCAAATTCTTTAAGTCCTGGATTTTTTCTGTTGGTGTTTAAAAACTTTCTAACAAGTTCCTCTAATCTTACATTTAGGGAATTTGTGACAATTTACATGAGTTTGCACAAATGTGGTTTTCTCTGTTATAGGGTGGGTGTTGCTCAGATTGTTGATCTGTAGGTGGACTTTGTAATCTTTTTTTTTTATTAATCATTTAGAAAATTCCAGGCCATAACTTCCAGAGCCTCCCTTATATTTACATGAACTCAGGCTGTGACCTACTTGTCCCCTGTCATTTCTTCTACTATATTTTTATCAAAATGTGTATGTTTAGATAGTCTTTATTGTATTCCATTTGGTTCTAACTTTGTCTTCACTGGGTAAAACCTGCTCTTAAACTAATGTCATGTTATTAACCTAAAAAATCACTAATTTTCAGTTTTAGATTGCTACTTTTAAATGCACGTGTATGTGTGAGCAGGTTTATATGTAGGTAAGTATATGTTTGTGTGCACAAGTGGAAGTCAGCGGTCAATTTCAAGTGTCATCCTCAGGAATGCTGTCCATTTCTTTTGAGATGAGAATCTCTCATTGACCTGTAGTTCATCAATTAGGGTAGACTGGATGACCAGCAAGTCCCAGGAATCCTCCTATCTCAGTTTCCCCAGCACTATGATTACAACTGCATGTCATTGGGGCTGCAGACACGGGTGGCTCAGAGTATTGGCTGCTCTTCCAGAGGACACACATTCCGTTCCGAGTACTCACATGGAAACTGCTCACAAGTGTTTACCACTCTAGTTACAGGGGATCAGATGCCTTCTTCCGACCTACACATACACTGCACATATGTGGTGCACAGACATACATGCAGTCAAAGCATCCATACATATAGAACTACACAGCATTTTTACATGAGCTTTGGGGTTAGAACTCAGGTCCTCATGATTGCACAGTAAACACTTCACTGAATTACATACCTCCCTCATCTTCATGATCTCCACTCCACTCCGTGTGTGTGTGCATGTTCAGTATAGTGCTGTTCTGTAGTAACATTTTATCTCTTTTTACCCATTTTGTCTGGTTTTTCCCTCTAATTCCACAATATACTAATTTTAGGTATTTTAAAGGTTCAAAGTTAGCTCTTATAACACTATTATCGTAGTACTGACTCCGTTGCTTATCACTGGACACATTTCTCCATTTTTGTTATTTATTTTTTGTTAATTATTATTGTATTTGTTTTTTTTCTTTCTTTTTTTTTTCCAAGACAGGGTTTCTCTGTAGCTTTGGAGTCTGTCCTGGCACTAGCTCTTGTAGACCAGGCTGGTCTCGAACTCACAGAGATCCACCTGCCTCTGCCTCCCGAGTGCTGGGATTAAAGGTGTGCGCTACCACCGCCTGGCTTATTATTATTGTATTTGTTATTTATTATTGTATATCATACCTGATATATAAAAGAACCAGAAAGGGTCCTCTTTTCCTGTATTAGGCAAATATGAGAAAATGATAGTGCCAATTCAATCAGGCATGGAAGTGGGTTGTTATAGACTTTAATTTTTGTATCTGTCTCTACTTCTTCACTATTTCTTAGCATGATCTTTTGGATTAAGAATCTGGCAGACTTTTGTCTCCTCAGCTCTGATAGACTTTGAGAGATTCAGCAACAGCCATCGGGGCCAATCGAACCCATTCCATGAATCTTTAGAGTTTGATAATAGATTCATAAAGAGCTGGCTGTATGTTTTAACAGGTTCTCCTCTCTCTAAAAGGATTTTGTCTCGTCAGCATAAAGAATTTTCTGGCCTCGGGGAAACCAGTCTTCTGTTTAGGGCTCTTCTAGTTTCCAACTGTGCTGTGGGCTCCAAATCACAGTCAAAAGCTCTTCTTCAAGTACACATCCTTTCCTTGTGGCTAACCCTTGCTCCTCACCCCACACCCAAGACCAGCAAATCTCCCCTGAAAAGAAACATGTAGTTTGACTTAATTGTAGAAAACATGAGCCATAACTTTCATGATTAAGCCTATGTTAACCCTATACCCTTTCTTTTTTTTTTTATACCCTTTCTTATATAGCTCCCCTGCACACTTCAGATTAAAAAAAATAAAGTGGTATGGTAAATGGAACTTCACTATTAGAACCTGTCCAATATCACCAGGAATGTGCCTGGCATCTTTGATGTTAGCGTGAGATAAACTAGCTTCATTCTAGGTTTAATGAGAGTCACCTTTGTCCTTGTAACACTACATAATTTTCACTTGTTGATTCAAGTTGTGAGGCCTGGTCAATCTTGCTATCACCTTTGACCATTCTTATGTACATGAGCGCCCAGTAAATTGCACTCTGCAATCCTGGATTCATCTGACTCTCCCTCAGATCTCATGGAGCTTCAACTTTTTTCACACAAAATTTCCCATGTGATCATGCTCGCTTGTAAGAATTCTAACACATTTCTTCACTTCTGAGTCCTCACTTCACGTGGTGTTGATCTCCATACTTCTAGAACTATTCAATCAATGCTATCTTTGAAAGTCATGAAATATATTTGTGGTTATAAAAGTTTGGCTTGCCATGTGATTTATTATATCTTTTTAAAAGAACAAAAAATTATAAAAAACAGAAAATAAATTATATTTGAAAAGAATATATAAAGACTTCAAGATTGAACTAATAAAGAGTAATTTCATACAAATTAAGGAAACTACGTACCTGTGAGAACATCACAACTATCAGACCGGTTGTTGCACTGGCAGGGCAAGCAGCCTGTCTTATTAAAGCCATAATGTCCATCTTCGCATTGGTCACACAGGGAGCCAGTGACACCTGCTCTGCACTGGCAATTCCCAGAACTAGGAATAAAATAAAAGACAATGAACAATGAACAAAAGTTAAGTGATTTTTGAAAACTGCATTATCTAATGCTCCACATTATTTGAAGACAGCCAAGAGTTTCTACTAGATTTTACTTTCCAGAGGCATAATAGGGATTTTTAAAGGGCTTTTGTTTGTGTGATTGGTTTTGTTTTCTGGAATGCGAGTGTCACTGTGTAGCCAAGTCTGGCCTGGACCTCTCTATGTAGCTCAGGCTTGCCACAAGTCATAACCTCCTAGCCCCAGATTTCAAAACTAGAGAACTTCAAGGATATAATTCAGTGAATAGCATTAATAATAATACTTTATGACAATTCCATCCTCTATTTAAAATACATGACAAAGGATCCATGGAGTTACCAGTGTAAAACTTCTCTTTAATGACCAGTGGGGGTTTAGAACTTGTACCACTGTTGTTTCCCATTTCAAGATTATCCCACAGCTCAACAGGCATCTGTTCCAATTTGGAGAAAATAAGCCAGTCTTTACTTAGCTTCTTTCTCACAAATGTGAAGATTAGTATCTTGATAAATGAACCAGGCACAGTGGCGCATGCCTTTATTCCCAGCATTTGTGAGGCAGAGGCAAATGAGTTTCTGTGACCAACCTGGTATACAAAGCTAGTTTCAGGACAGTCAGAGCTGTTACACAGAGAAATCCTGTCTCAAAAACCAAAAACATTTAGAAAATTAGGAAACAACCTTTCTCAAGACCCAGTAATACCACTTTTAGGTATATTCGTGTGGGAGGTCCTTCTGTCTTTGTTTTCCTTTCATTGGTTAATGAATAAAGAAACTGCCTTGGCTTGTTGATAGGGCATAACTTAGGTGGGTGAGGAGGACAGAACTGAATGCTGGGAGAAGGAAAGAGTCAGAGAGACACCATGGAGCTACCAGAGTCAGACATGCAGAATCTTTGCCAGTAAGCCACTGCTACATGGCGATATACAGATTACTAGAAATGGGTTAAATTAAGATGTAAGAGTTAGCCAAATAGATGCCAGTGTTAATGGACCATGCAGTGATTTAATTAATACAATTTCTGTGTGATTATTTCAGGGCTAAGTTAGCCAGGCGGCCAAAAGAACAAGCGGGCCCTCCCTCTATAATATCCAAAGGATGCTCAGTCGTGCTACAAGGACATGTGTTCAAGTATGTTCATAGCAGAATTATTTGTCATAGCCAGAACCTGGAAGCAACCCAAATACCCTTGACTGAAGAATAGATAAACAAAATATGGAACATTTACACAATGGAGTACTACACAGCAGAAAAAAATAACGACAGGTTGAATTTTGCAGTAAAATGGATGGGGCTAGACAACATCATTGTGAGTGAGGTAACGCAGACCCAGAAAGACAATTTTCACAAGTATTCTGACATTAAGTGGTTTTAAAACATAAAGCAATGAAAATAATCCTACAAATCACAATCCCAGAGAACCTACAACAATGAGGACCTTAAGAGAGACATACATAGATCTAATCTACATGGGAAGTAGAAAGGGACAAGATCTTTTGAGTAAATTGTGAGCATAGGGACCTTGGGAAAGGGTTGAAGTGAAAGGGAGAGGCAGGGAGGGGAGCAGAGAAAAATGTAGAGCTCAATAAAAATCAATAAAAAACCCAAACAAATGAACTCTAAACAAACAAATGAATAAAAAAGATCTTGAGAAGTGAACCAGTTCACCCTCATTTCTAGACTAGGAATTTGATATAATTCTCCATTTTGAGCCTACAATGTATTTAAATCAAAGTTCTGGTAAGTAAGATGGTGTTCACAATTAAGCTATTACGATTGGAATGAGGATATCTGATGAATTTTACACTAAATTGTTAAAATTTTATCTTTATGTATTTGTGTGTCTGCCTATATGTCAGATGCCAGTCTGTGGTCTTGGATGCCACAGACTATTGTGAGTTGACAGACATAGGTACTAGCAACTGAACTCTAGTCCCTTGTAAGAACAGCAAGCACTCTTAAGCACAAAATCATTTCTCCAGCTCTTTCACTAAATCCTATAAAAATTCTAGGTTGATCATCAACCTCTTGAACTAAAAATAAAATACTTAAAATTTTTATTTACTATCTCATTTCTCTATATATTCTTTCCATAGATGACCATTATAACACTAATAATCCTCTTCAATCATTAAAACACAAAACTTTCACCTTCAGCTTGTGCTCCAGGGGTGCCTGTGCTCTCCTGGATCTTGCCCTGCCTGCACCATTTGTCCTTTTGGCCCCGGATCATCAGGCTACCAG
>NC_022016.1:9212475-9213206 GCF_000317375.1 Microtus ochrogaster
GGGTTTTGACCCTTCTTCATGTTCTGGCTTTGTGGGAGCCTAGGCAGTTTGGATGCTCGCCTTACACAATCTTTTATTTGCCATTAGATTATAAAAATTCCCCAAACAAAGGCTGATAAAGTAGTTTCCTTTTGTCAGGATCTAACACAAGTACAGGGACTTGTAACAGAGTGTTTTAATGTATACCTTGTTAAATGGGTATTTCAATCCAAAGGTAAGCAACCTGGTAACCTCAGAAATGCAGAAAAGTAAATGCCTAGTTTGTTGTACATATTTAATGAATAACTGATGAATGTTCAATGAATAGACAGAGAAAAATTTAGAAGTAGGCACTGGGCAGAGAAGAAAATTAAAAACACTAATTACCAGAGTTCTTGGGGAAAAAAGAACTAAAGTATTCTCTCTTTGTCCCTCTTTTATTTACTAGGGATAATGTTTTTGTTTGGTTGTTTTATTTTTTTGAAGATAGACATTCAGTGGGTCATCCAGTCCGAGCTGGGCTTCTCCCTCTCTTTCAGCCTGATGAATGCTGTGACCACAGGCATGCATGCCTTTTATTACATGCTCATCTAGACCTCAAAAGTTTAGACTTTGTCTGAGCAGATTTTGGCAACAGCTATTTTGCATAGGATACAGTTTAACTGAAGGCTACATTTAAAAATAGATTTCTTAGAGATTTAGCTTCTAATAGTGATTCCCTAAGGAGTTGTTGATTCAGTTCAGCAGGCCAA
>NC_022016.1:9215017-9216169 GCF_000317375.1 Microtus ochrogaster
GAGCTCAGATGCAGTCTGAGGTTTTGTAGAGAGAGTATGCAGACTGATGATTCCTAGGGACATGATCGCCTCTTTGGTCTGAGCATTGATAGAGGTGAAGAACTCCCTAGTTTTAGAGGTAAAAGAACTCCCTAGCTCTTTTACTTCTCTGATCTTTCAGCTTTTGCCCCGATGGTGGACTCCAGGTTTATGTTATTAAGAACATTTAGGATTTGTGCTATACCACCTTTCAACTATTGTATCTTAAATAAAAAAATACATTGAATTGCATTTCTATTCAAAGCTACCTAGTCTATTCAGACATGTAAATTTCTGGCAAATAAGTGAATCTACATAAAAAAAACTTAAAATGGAGGCATTCTAAAAGAAGTAACAATACAACAATAATATAAAAACAATGAGCCCCTCTGTTGAAGACCTAAGTTAATAAATAATCTCCTTCTTCTCCAAGTAACTATTCTAGGTAGAAGTCATAACCTTTAATTTGATTGTTGAAGGCAGAGTTATTGTCTATAGTCAGTGGGTGGGGTTTATTTGTCACCATCATTCTGTGAATCACAGGTCATCATAGCTCACTGTCCCTACAGTTCTGAGCAGTAATTCTTTTATACTTTGTTTAGGATAAATTTTGTTTCTTTCTCACTTCCAGTAAACGTCAAATTTTGCCCAACAGAAGATGAACAATCGGAAGTTTGAAAAGCTGTGGTAGGGTAACAAAGCCCAAGGTTTTCAGAGAATACAATAGCAGGTATTCAGATATTCAAGCTAGATGACAGTTATAAACTTTGTACCATCTATATATATGGTGAGCACTGCTCTTTCATAAAATCCAATAGGAATTTAGTTAAGTAAATCCTTTTAAGTAACTATGAATACCATAAAAATTGCCCTAATACATATTTATTCTTCCCCAAATATACCTCAAAGCTACTGGCATAGAGAATGTACTTTTTCATCGTGTCTGAAACACAGGAAGATTTTGTGATTCAGTAAGAAAGATCACTTAAGTCCTACATGTGAGAAAATCACAAGGAAATATCACTCATAATGAAGATGGCTACCTGCATTTTATTAGCCAAGTTTTAAGAATTCTGAGGCATCTATGGAAACATGCTTGCTCTTTATTCCACTAAGAAATAACTTTATATACAA
>NC_022016.1:9216769-9218656 GCF_000317375.1 Microtus ochrogaster
TCCATCATGTTACTCATGGCGCACCATCAGTTTCATTAAAGAATTCAATCAGTCAGCAAACATAAAGCTTTGCCTGTAGGACTTCTTTTAAGGAGCAAAGCCATACAGCACCCTTTCATGGGTTCCCTGTCACAGACTGCTGAATGCATTCAGAAGCAAAGGTCAATGATATAAATGTGGGGGAGTGGCTGTAAAAAAGAGGGTTTGTTCTTGAATAGAAATAAAAAATCTGTAAGATATGCTAGCAAGACATTTAAGGTAGAAGTTGTTCCTCTGCTGTCGTTTCCTAGGGATTTGTATTTCTAGCAAACTATGAACATTTTACTGAGAATAAGTTTACTCTATTTAAGAAAATTGTGAAAAAAAGAAAAAAAAGAAAATTGTGGAAGAGAAAACAGGTCTCAACTGCTCATCCGTATGCATATTCTATTTATCAGTATTTCTATTTTAGGGTTTATGTTTTCAAATATTAAGTCTGATTAATGACAAGAGAATATTGGTGTGATTTCTTTGCTGTCTGAGCACAATAAACATATTTTCACTCTGCTTTATTTGCTAATTTTCTCTTGTTGTTAATTTACTTAGTAATGACATGTCTTATCTCAATAGTTAAAAATGCTTTAAAAATGCTAATTTCTGGTTATAGTCCATTAACTTACACAATTCCTGAAGGATCTTTAATAAAGATTAACAAAACTCTAAAAAAAAAGAAAAGAAAATCGTGCATACACTCCACATATCTTAAAGTATCAAAATATGGTTTTAGATTTTCTTGTGGTACCAATGCTTAGTTACATAATTTGCACAATCATTGGTGCCAATAAATATTGTAAGGCTTTAATACTTAAAAAGATATTTCTTCAGCAAAGTTCAATAATCAGAATGAGTATTATATATGAATGATTTGTCAAAAAACTCAGTAAAAGCTTTAGGAAGTTATTTCTTATAGCTGAAAGCATAGCTCAATTTGCAGAGCACACAAACACATCAAGGCCCTGGGGTTTAATCTTTACCCCAATAAGTGAATTTCTTAAAAGTTGGTTGTCTTCCAACATGAATAGTTACTCATTTTTCAAAAAGAAATTCAAAAGTCTGGCATCTCAAGATATGACTCACATCCATGTAAAAAGTACTCACTAATCTGTTTTTTAAAAAGGGTTGTTTTGCTTAAGATGTGTGGACATAGAATATTCAGAATTTCCTTGACTATGTGAGAGGGGTGGAAGATAAGAAAGAAGGTATCGGAGCTTATGGAAAGCACCCGAGGAAATAGAGCTTGGTTCTCATCCAGCTTTCCTGGTGAGTAGCTTACACAAAGCACATGCTCTCCCTTAGCCTACCTATTTTCCTTCGTAAAGTGAAGATAAAAGCCATACATACAATGTTAGTACAGACTTCAACTCAAACATGAAAGCAACTGTGAAGATGTTAACAATAGCCTTAGATCATGTTTTTCCCTCAAGATATTAGAAGAGGTGGAATTTACAGTATCTGAATAAAGGAAAGACTCCGAGTTATTTACTTTTTAGAGTCAATGTATAAAACCTTTAAAAAGTTGTACCAAATTAATGGTAAACACTTAATTTTTTCATTAGTTTGGAGTCACAGTTAGCTAGGGAAAGACAAATATTATGATACAAGGTTACAAATAGTTTCTGGAAAGAAAATGTATAATCGTCAAGAGAAAACTCTGGAGAGTCCTACCTTATATAGAATCAAAGCCAGCTGGACCATTTGTATCCATCAGCAAATGATTTCATTTATTTTTTAAATATCAATTATCTTGGAATTTTTTCATTAAAACATCTGTCTATATGATTCTAAGATTTGCAGGATATAAACTACATGTTTATGTATACATTTAAATATAATGTCATTAACTTTAAT
>NC_022016.1:9218892-9224443 GCF_000317375.1 Microtus ochrogaster
CACATGTCCCTGAAGATCCTCACTCTTCTCTTTCTTTCTCAGATAGTTTACATGTTGAAACTCTGACAGAGAGAACAAGAAACAGAAAAATTAACTATGTCTATCAATTTCCTTTTTTCTTTTTGTTTTAAGAAGGAGGAATGATTTAGTTTGGCAAGAGATTGAGGTGAGTAATTAAAATAGAATCATGAAAAAAACTGTTGAAGCAGGGCAGTGGTGGGACATGCCTTTAATTGCAGCACTCAAGAGGCAGATGTAGGAGAATGTCTGTGAGTTTGAGGCCAGCCTGGGAAACAAGAGCTAGTTCTTGGACAGGTTCTAAAGCTATCATGAAAAACCAAAACCAAACAAATAGACAAACCAACAACCCCCCCAATCTCTGTTGATTATAATTTCTCTCAAACTATTATTCTCTCAAACTATTAAAGTAAGGCTTAAGCGGTAGTAAGAAAATTTAGCCAGTAAAAAAGGTTTTACATAGGAAAATAAAATAAAAGTTACTGACAATTCTTCATTTTATTTTTGAGCCATAGTTTTGTAAAGGGGATGATAAAATAGCTTCTTGTGTTATTAGCAGAAACACTCAACAATTAGACGTTTTGGCTGAAGACTGTCTGTTCCCTATCTTTCTAGTCATGAAAAAGATCATTATACAATGAGCAAAGCTCCTTTTCTGGAGGAAAAAGGGTAGCTTTATTGTTGAAAACACTGGGCTATTATGCCAAACATTCCTTGTAATTTTTAAGAACAAATAGCACAGAATATTAGAGGAAACTCAAATTCAGACAGAAATTCCTATTAATTAAAATATACTGTCTAAATACAAACATTTTCTAATAACTAACTTTACCATTATCAAGTTTAAAAGTCTATTTGAAAATGCAAAAGCAAAACAGAGGCAAAAAACAGCAAAAATGTCATATTCCCAGAGCTATAACTCAGGAGCTTGGCTTAATTTTGAGAGGAAAGTTATTTCTCATTCCCTTCACTTTTTTTTGTATGAAGCAATTTTTTTTATTAAAAATTTCCGCCTCCTCCCCACCTCCCTTTGCCCTTCCCCTTCCCCCACCTCTCCCTCCCCTCCCCCTCCCTCTCCAGTCCGAAGAGCATTCAGTCACTTTTTTTTTTAAGAGAAGAAATAGAGCTCTAAGAATTCTCAGCCCACTCAATTACTTCATTACTTGGACAGTGATTTCTTTCTTTTTGAGACAGGGTCTAATTCTGTGTCCCTGGCTGACCTTGAACTTGTTATGCAAATCAGGCTGGCCCTGAATTCACAGAGATCCCCCTGCCTCTGCCTGCTAAGTGTTGGAATCAAAGATGTGTGTCATCATGCCTGGTTTGTTTTCAACTTTTGAACTGTTGTGATCAGCACTCTGCGGACCTGCGCTATATCCCTGATGCTCCTGAGTACAATTGCCCCTAAGGAATAAATTACTAGGCAACTGACTTCACCGGGCAGTGCAGGTTTTGAACTGAAGCAAAGCGCTCTGTGTTTCAGCAACACTAGGCATTCTTGTGATTATTAAAGTGATGAGGTGTGTCTTCATAACTGCAGGTCATGTGAGTTTGCTCTTCAGTAAAGGGTCTCCCAAGTGCTTTTCACATTTATTTCTAGAAACTCTAGAAATGTTTCTGGGAAAGCAGTCCTGTCACTTTCAAATGCTGTAACTGTCCTTTCTCAAAATGTGGTTTCTCTTTTTGTTTTCTTTATAAGATCTTTTCTTAAACAGAAGTCTCTACTTTTTTTTTTTTACTTTTAATGTAGTTAAATTGATCAGAATTTTCCTTTTTATATTTTGAAGATTAGTTTAGCAAAATTAAGGGCATACACATTAAAGTAATAATGTTTAATGCATTTAAGAAATAATAAAGGGGCTGGTGAGGCACAACAGTAACAAGCACTGATTGATCCTCTAAGGGACCCAAATTCTATTCCCAGCACTCATATGGTGGGTCACAATTGTAACTCCAGGCCCAGGGGACCCTATATCCCCACTTCTGGCCTCATGCAAGAGATGCACAGATATACTTGTAAGTGAAACACCCATGCAAATAAAAATTTAACTAAAAAAACATGAAAGCATTTTGAAAGTTTTCAGCATAAAGAAATTGAAAAGTAGTTGAGGAGACAGAGATATTTAACCAGATTTAAATAAAAAACAAAGTGTATATGCACTAAAAAGTCATATACATGTTGTATGCATGACACTGATGTACAACTTTTTATATTTTATGTATCTGTGAAAAATAAACACAAAAACACAAACTCAGGAATTAGACTGTCTGAATTCAAACCTTCGTTCTCTCACTAGTCATATGATTCTATGCAAATCATACTTTTAAGATTTTTTTTTTATGAGACTGGAGAGATGGCTTAGCAGATAGGATCACTTGTCGCTTCTGCAGAGGACCTGGATTCAATTCTCAGAATCTACATGGTGGATCACAACCATACAATACTCCAGTTCCATATCTAACATCCTATTTTGAATCCCATGGATATCAGGCACACATGTGGTACACAAACATGGATGCATGTATGTATATATTCATATATATAATAAACCTAAAAATATTGTTGAAGTTTTTTATGTTTAATTTGTATGTACACATGCATATGTTCATGGGTGCCTACAGAGGTTAGAAGATGGTGTGGGATCCTCAAGAGCTGGTATTACATGCATCTATCTCTATCATGGATATTGGGATCTAAATTTTACTCTGAAAAAACAGTGTGGTATTTTGAATGAGAATGGTTCCTTAGGCTCACAGATTTGGGTGCATGGTTACCAGGGAGTGATACTATTTGAAAGAATTAGGAGGGCAAGTGTGTCACTGGGAGATGGGTTTTGAAGTTTCAAAAGTTCACAGCAGGACCAGCAGCTGTCTCTCTTCCTGTTGCCTGTGAATCCTGCTATAGAACTCTCAGTTACTTCTCCAGCACCATGTCTGCCTGTGCATGCCCCATACTTCCAGCCATGTTGACAATGGACTAAGCCTCTGAAACTGTAAGCAAGCTGTGATTAAATGTTTTCCTTCATAGGAGTTTCTGTGGTCATGGTTTCTCTTTACAGCAACAGATGACTAAAACAGACCTGATCACACTTTTGGTTGGCAGAATGTGGATTTTGGGACTTTGAATTAGAAAAGTATTTGAACAATTTTTTTTTTGAAGCTCAATGGACCATACTAGGGGGAGCATGGAAGACAGTGCTGAGGGCAATTTAAATTATGGGAGTCCAGTTCAAGCAGTTTCAGAAAGGAAGAATATTAGTTAAGTGACCTAGAAACCATTATTGAATTATTTTGGTAAAGAATGTGGCTGCTTTTGCCCTTGTTCAAAAAAAAAAAAAATCTGCCTGAGGCTAAATGGAAGAGTTTTGGATTAATGGCATTAACAGAGATTTCAAGACAGCCTAGTATTGATTGTGTCAAGTGGTTACTAGTGGCCACTCCTATGAATATCTACAATAAAAGGAGCAAGAAAAAATACAAAATGTACATAGATAAAAAATTTAAAGAAAAGCCTGATGCTGAAGGCAATAAAGGGAGTGGAGACCTCAGGGCAAGATCCCACCCAGCTAAGCTTCCAATTTGTGAAAAGGAACTAAACAAAAACTTGAGGAGTGAAGGAAACCACTGGAAACAAAAAGCTGTTAAATGTGTATTTGAACATGGGGGCCAAGTTCTAGCCCCAGCAAGCAATAGAACCTGGCAGCTTTGGTCACATGGTTCTGGCTTTAGAGTCAAGGATATAAGAAAGAGATTGTGGAATCTCCTTTCATAGCTAAGGAAAGCCTCTGAGACCAAGCATGTCTGTCATGGAGGCCCAGAGAGGCCAGTTTGTGAAGCTGCAAAGGTGAAGCCTGGATCTCATTGGAAACTCCAAGATGTTGGAGAAGTCAGGGTTGTGGAATATCTTCTAAAGAAAACTGCAGACTGGGTGTCGAACCAGCCTAAGAGGGAAACGGTTGCAGTCAAAAAAGATGAAAGGAGCTGCAGATCTAAAAACCATTTTGCCATTAGCTATGGAGATATAGAATTTGGAGTTTGCCCTGCTGCTTTTTAGACTTTCTTTGATCTAATATTTTATCACTAAGCTTGCTTTCCTCCATTTTGGAATGTAATGTATATTTTGTGCCAAGAATGTGATTCACTTTTTGATTTTGGTTTTACAGGGGGTTACAATTAAGAGAAATTTCCTTGATTTTCATGACTTTGGACTTTTAAACAGTATTGAGACTTTATAGACTATTGGAACTTTTAAATTTGGACTAAATACATTTTAAGTTATGATGTGACTAGAAGGCCAAGGAGTTGAATATAGTGGTTTGAATGAGTATGGTGGCCATAGGCTCATAGATTTGAATGCTTGGTTATCAGGGAGTGATACTATTTGAAAGGATTAGGAGGTATGGCCTTGTTGGAACAAATGTGTCACTGGCGGGGTGGGGGCGGCGGAGTGGGGTGTGAAATTTCAAAAACCCAAGTAATTCCTAGCAACTATCTCTCTTTCTGCTGTCTAAGAATCTTGATGTAGAACTGTGAGCTACTTCTCGAGCACAATGTCTGCCTGCATGCCACCATGCTTCCTACCATGAGATGACAATGAACTAAACCTCTGGAACTATAAGCAATCCCAATTAAAAGGGTTGTTGTGGTTATTGTATCTCTTCACAGCAATAGAACAATGACTAAGTGCTCTTAACTGTTGAGCCATTTCTCTAGTTCTGGGTCAATCATTTAATCCCTTTCCTTATTTCTATATAAATTACTTAACCCCCTTTACTACCGATAAGATGGAGAAAGCATCTCATAAAAGTGCCATAAAGGTTAATTTAGTAAACATGTTAGGCATGTATGTAGAACAATGTCTGACACATTAAAAATTATATATGCTGCCATTAGTTTTATACTACTGTTAAAGCATCTCTCTGTGCTGTCTCCTACAACTTTATGTTTGCTTTCACATTTAAGTCTTTAATCTGCCTGAAATCTTCCTTTGTGTATGTTATAAATTAGGGGTACCACCACACTTTCTTCATAATAGTATCAGTTAATCAAGACTCTAGTAGGATCTATTGGGAAGTAAACTCCTTCGCCTCTACTCCTGAGAACTTCTTCTGCCACATGTTTGTGTCTTTGTGCATATGAGCTATCTTAGGGTTCACACTGTCTTATCTATATGTCTGTCTCTGAGCTAGATTGACAGTGTTGGAACTGCTGTCATCTTACTTTCCACAAATGTTGTTATGGGAACATTTGAAAATATAGCTGTCAAAAGAGCAGCATTCTGCATATCTCTGAAATATTTGAGCATTCTGCATCTCTAATGACTACTTCCAATTTTTCACCACTATAGCCACAATGATTCTGCACTGCCCAAATAGCAAAGCATACTCCTTTATCAGAGACACTGGCAATACTCTTCCAAAACAGAGGCTGATGACATGCCCCTAATTTATTCTGTTTCTTATTCAAATGCTTTATTTCCTATAAGAACTTACCTAATCACACTAAAAATTCTAAGTTTTTTACTACTTTATAT
>NC_022016.1:9228773-9245860 GCF_000317375.1 Microtus ochrogaster
TTTTTTTTTCCTTTTCTCAATATAAAATAAAATAAAATATGATTTAAAAAAAAAATAAACTGGATCAGGTTTCCCTGCTGGCCAAGGGTTCCGCTTACCAAATGCCTTGCTCTGTTTCCTGGTTCCTGCCGCAGGCCAAGAACCCGCTCACCTCTCCGAAGGGTCTTCAGGATCAGGACCAGGCTCCCCATTTGCCAGTGACCTCGCCAACAAAAGTCCTACCTCTTTGATTTAATTGTAGTGGGGCGATCTGCTCTCGTTAATGCGCGCCCGTCCCAGCTGCTTGCCTCTGCTGCCGCCCCAGGCAGGTCCCCCAAAGCCTATTCCTGATTGTAGCGCCTCTCCGCCACGGCTGATAAGTACACACTTTATTTTCTTGTTATCTTGTTCACTTTCTTCCTCTAGGAAATCAGTTCTATGAAGTCAAGGAATATTTTTCCTTTTCATAATTTATTATTATTTATTTATTTATTGAGCTATACATCTTTCTCTCCTCCCCTCCCTCTCCCTTTCTACCCTCTCTCATGATCCCTATGCTCTCAATTTACTCAGGAGATCTTGTCTTTTTCTATGTGGATACATGTATATCTCTCGTAGGGTCCTCTTTGTTGTCTATGTTGTCTGGTGTTGTGGACTGTAGCTTGGTTTTTCTTTGCTTTATGTATAGAAGCCACTTATAAGTGAGTACATAGTATATTTGTCTTTCTGGGTCTGTGTTATCTCATTTAATATTTTTTTTCTAGATCCATCCATTTGCCTGCAAATTTAAAGATGCCATCATTTTTTTTACCACTGTGTAGCACTCCATTGTGTAAATGTATCATATTTTCTTTATGTGCTTCATCCATTGTTGTATTTCCAATGCATAGCTTGTTATGTATCAGCAGTCAGTCACACAGACTTCGTTTGGCTCCAAAATTCATGAAATTTCTTCATTAACTCATGATAATCTCTAACTGCATTACATCTGTTTGCGCCTTAGTACATTTAGTATCTCCCGTGCACTTTGTCCTGATATTTTATGTCACATTTTCTAAACTCTTTAAATTCTGGGAATAAAATGACATTCTAGGTGACCAGAGTAAACCTTAATGACAGGTCCTGATGGGCCAATAAACACATCAGAGATCTTAGATTTGTTCTTTAAAACAAGACAAACAAAAGATTACTGGGAAAAAAAAAGTACCTCAGAGAAAAAACTATTTTGCTTAAACCTTGCCATACATGTTACATATAGACATAATTTTTTTTTTGTGTGTGTGTGCCTGTATAGGTAGCAGTCTAAAGAATTGGTGGGTATCTTCATCTATTCTTTCCACTGTGTGTTTTTTTTGAAAAAGTATTTTTTAAATATTTATTCATTTATTATGGATACAATATTCTGTTTGCATATATGCCTGCTAGAAGAGGACACCAGCCCTCATTACAGATGGTTGTGAGCCACCATGTGGTTGCTGGGAATCGAACTTGGGTCCTTTAGAAGAGCACACAATGCTCTTAACCACTGAGCCATCTCTCCAGGCCCCCCCCCCTTTTTTACTTTATCTGAAGCTCAGTTATTCAACAAAACTAGCTGGTCAGGAAGCTCCAGTGACCCTCCCGTATCTGTCCTCCAAGCACTTGGATTACAAGTGTGTGCCACAATGTCCAACTTTTTAAATGGGTACTGCAAATCCAAACTCAGTCTGGCAAACACTTTACCAAATGAATCACCCCTACCTCACCTAAATCTCTCTTAATAAATTTGCTTAATCAATTAAGACTCTGGCAAACAGATTTCACTATTTTATATAAGCAAAGACTAGAGGATTCCTCTACCATCCTCTTTCACTTGCGTTTCTTGCTCATGTATACATGTTGTCTGGGTATTGGCAACAATTTTTTTTATTGCTCACTATTATCAGTGCTTCTGGAATTGTAGTATGCACCAGAATTATCAAAGGACTTACTGTAACCTTCATTGTTGAGTCCTATCTCAGAGGTTTTGGTTCAACAAGTCTGGTTTGAGCCTAGGATTTATATTTTCAACTAATCCCCAGACTATGCTCATATTGCTTCAGAGACCATAACTAGAAAAACTGTATGAAATTAACTTGAAAAAAATCACTAGATATTTCATGTTTACAGTCCTAGTCCTTCCTGGTAAACTTCCCATCTCTAGGCTCAGAATTATACCATTAGCTTGACAGGAATTCCAACCTACTTCAGGCAAATGACCCCAGGGTATGTCATTAAGCCCCAATACCTTTTTACCTTTCTCTAATCTTCTCAATAATGGAATTACAATTACTGTCTCTAGTTTTGCAGTGTTTGGTTATTAGTCCTAGTTGCCCTGTCTGCCTTATTCCCACTCCAGTGAATAAATCCATGACACTTGTGTTTAGATCTCCAAAAGTAAAGTACCTGTAATTAAAATCCCAAGACATATTCTGACTCTTCAAATCAATTTGATATGGCCTACTTCTTTCCTTTTCCTTTCAATGATTCTCAATATGTACTCTCACTACTTCATGTTTCCTTCTATAAAATACTTATTGTCATTGTGGACCAATGCGGTTTCTAAATTTATCTCTTCAACGAACAACCCCTACAGCAATGAATCATGCTCGCACACACCAACTAGCACTTCCATGAGATACCCACACTGCCATTTATAATCTTGCCATGTTCTATTTCAATGCACAGTGGGAAGAGTCTTTGGGCCAAACAGATCTGAGTTCAACTATTTTTTAACTCCAAGATTCCATTTATAAAGTTCAAAAGCAGTTGTCTAACATGTGCAAGTTATCGGGTTTATTTTCCCTCAGTTCAAATAGAAACTGTGCTATTTAATAATTATTACATGTCGCTAAGTAACTTACCCTGAGAGAATGAGGATTGAGTTGTCAGGAGTTGGAGAGTGTGTACATGTAAAGCATCAAACACAGAGGATTAACCACATTCATTAGCATGAATCTCCTTATTTCCCCTGATACTTTTCCTGGACTATGCTGCTTCTTTGAACAAATAGGCCAGTCAAGAAAAGTAATACATTTCCTTGTAAATATTTTCTTAAAATAGCTATAGCATCTGTTGTATTGTACATCCTATTCATTTTCTAAACTCTTTAAGGGATTATTATAAGATTAAAAAGGTAAAAATAAATGATATTGTCATTGTATGTGTTGAAAATTAGACACAGAAGAGAAAGAGGTTTGTCATTGACACCAGAAGCTTTCTTTTTATTATAGTTTTTTTGACAACATGGAAATTATGGTTATGCCCTTTCAGTGTAGTAATTATAATAAAATTTAACCCTTGTGATATCTTTGAGAACCTATACAATATTATGGAACGTATCTACCGAAAAATGTACTTATTCAAATATTTTTTGTGTCTCCCTCTTAGTTGAGAACTCTTGATCTAGAGCACAGAGCCTCAAACTAACACAGCACTAAATGCCATAGAAATCTTTAGGGTTTGTTCTTGTTATTTCTTTGTTGTTCTTCCTTGAGACTAGGGCTTGCTATTTAGCCTGGGCTACCCTAGAACTTGTGATCTCTTTCTGAACTGCCTCCTGTATGACACTACAGTTCATGGGAATTTAAAGTACTGAAAGAAAATGCAATGTTAGAAGCCATCAAATTGACTCCTCAATGTGAAAACAAAATGTGAAAACAAACTGACTCCTCTCAGTCTGGTAGTAAAAGGTACCGAACTTGGGCCTATATAACCTTTTGATTGTTATTTTTTATCTGTAATTTGCTGGATAATCACACTTATCTAATTCTCAAAGTTGCTATTGAATCAAATTAGAAGAATACTATGAACTGTAAATTGCTTCATAAATATTATCAAATAAATGTTCTCACAAAAATACTGAATTTACCAATACAAGTAGAAGTTTGACAAATTCAGTGGAAAAAAGGGAAGCACTGCATCATTGGTGGCAATGTATCCTACTACAGCTAGCTATGATGAAAAAAAGAGAACAGAAGTTCCTTAAAACAATTAAAAAAGAGCAACTATATGATCCAGTAATCCCACTACTGGTTATATAACCAAGGGAAATTTAATCATCATGCTAAAGAGGAATCTTTACTCTCATGTTTATTGGAGCACTATTCACAAGAATCTAGAAATACAATAAACCCTACTGTCCATCACTTGAAGAATGGATAAAGAAGTATGCACAATAGAACCCTATTTAGATATAGAAATTATGAAACTCTGTCATTTGTGGTAATATAGGAGATCATTATGTTAAATGAAATAAGCCACACACAGAAAGATAATACTACATGACCTCATTCATATGTAAAATAGAAAGTTGATCTCATTGAAGTTGAAAATAGAATGGTAGTTACCAGAGCCCTGGAAGAGTAGAATTAGGAAATGAGAAAGAAAGATGTATGAGTGAGGGGAAGGGGACTAAGAGTTCTGGTGTGACTCTGCACTGTAAGGTGACTACTGATGTCAAGTATGTGCTGTGCATTTCAAAAGGACATAAGAAAAACTTTATTTTTTCCACTGTCACAAATGGAGGGAATGACTTAAATTTTTTATCATAAAGAAAGGATACATGTTTGAAGATATTTTCAATGCAAATAGAACAATGCATACATGTACTTTATAACTTTTGTTTTTATATATGAGTAAAAAATGTAATTAAGTAAATAATTGTCAAAGTGCATTGTATCATATCAGAGACTAATGACAACAGATTTTTTTAAACCAACCTTACATATTGAAGGCCACAATAATACTGCTGATGGACTTAAGCCTTTCTTTTAGGAAGTCTGGAGAAATGTCATAACCAAATCCTTTTCCTGGGTTAAAAAATTTAGGCATTTTGAGTGGAAATTACATTCTGGTAGAAAAAAAAAAAGCTCTACATCCCAGTAGCTTTGCCTACTACAACACTTTCTTTTTTGGGGGGGGTGGGATGATGGAAAAAAATCAGAGATGGAAAATGGAAAAAGTCATGTTGATTTAAGACAGGAGGGAAGATAATGTCTTCTCTCTAGGAATAGAATTCCTTCTATTTCAAACTAAGTCTACTAGCATAGTTCTAGAAAGTCTTCTTCTAAAATCTTAAGGAAGGTTATTATGTTAGCCTTGAGTTTAATTGTGTATTCTTACAACAATGTTATATATCTAAATGTGCAAATACAATGAAGTATATTTATTCCTTTAGCCTAAGAAGTATCACTAGGACTAATTCTCCTCTCATGTCAAGACAACAATGCTATCCACATTACCTTTTTTGACTGCTTCCAATAATGATTCTATTGACTTTTAATTATAAAATATGAGATTAGAAAGGAGTCTTTAAAGTATACAGAGTTCTCACATGCTGAAGGAAGACAAGGCCTACAAGGCCTAGAGTTGAGCTAACCTGGAGTAGGCTTGAGGGTCTAGCAACAGTCTGTGTCAGAATCCTGATCATGCGACTATGCAATGTCAATGAATCTGAACACAGCCTGGGTGCTGGGAGGAGGGCATATAAGTGATGGTCTTCTGGTCTTTTGCATTGACTTGGAGAAACACTGATCCTGAGAGATTTCCTTTGCTACAACAGGGCCCACTGTTGGTATGGGAGGGAATTCTGGAGAGGGAATCCTAATCATATTGTGCAAGGAGATCAGAGCCTACTGGAAGCAAATATCAAGCACCACTGCCACCACTATGCCCTCAGAAGAGAAGTGTATCTTTTATATAGTATTTTATTTAAATGTATATGCTACCACAAAAGACAACAGAAGTTCTTCTGCTGTCATATTTATAGCATCTTAGGAAAATATTGTCACTGAGGATTAGCATGTTATATCGCTAGTTTTTCTATAGGTTGAAAGAGGGTAGTTTAATATGTATAAGTGCCACTGTTCTTTTACATTTTCTTGATCTCTATTTACTAAGGATTAAATTAAGCATTCCACTAGCTCACAGCTGAACACTTAGGAGATGGTCTTGATAGGTGCTGCTAGATTTTCTTTTAGCATTAGTCAGCCTCAATAATTGATAGAATATTCAGTCTCATGTGCGTAGTATGCGTGTATTAAATCTAGTAGCTTGATGAAGGTTATTTACATGAAGAAAACTGTCTGCATTTACTAGAACATACTTTATTCTTTTGCCATGACCAAATTGAATAAAATTGTGTATTATTCAAAACTCCAGCTGGAAGAAGAAACTAGCATGAGGTTGGTACTGCTGTTACTGGAATTATACATAAGTTGGTTGGTTTTGTGTCTAGGGATAGTTGAGAATCCCTATTCTCACAGTTCACATGGTCAGTACTGGTGTTCCCGAGAAACAGTGTTGACTCCAGTGGTCACTTTCTAACAGTCATGTGCAGACTTGTGTTGAGGTTTGTTGCATTCTGAGTCTACTTGGTGTTTGTTAGAAAAAAACACAATGGGAAAGACTGTCTACATAATCAGCCTTAGCTTTCTGTAAAGTTGGGGGCTTCAAATGCCAACAAGATGCTGAAAAGGTGTTACTTTTATTTTGGTCAAATTATTATATATGTTTTGACATCTTTAATTTTCAGTACCTAAAGTCTTATATATTAGAAATAGCTATATAAGTATATACATAATTAAAATAATGTAACTTAGAAATGTGAACTAATAATGGAGTTTGTCTCCTGGAAAAGATATAGTCCTGTTGTATCAAATTTATGCTACCTTATAATGGCTAATATTCTAAAAAGAATGTTTAAACTATTTAAATTCTTGTGCCTCTTCCCCCAAAGGTTATGAAAAATATCTTATATTAACTTTATACACCTTCTTCATGAATTTTGCCTTAAACATTATGCCTTGTTTTTTTAGACTGTAAAAAAAAAGGCTTTCCACATTGCTGAATAAATGAGTCTGCTTTGGCACTTGCCTGACTCTCTGAATCTTTGCTGTTGACTCTGTGCCTTCTCACCCTCTCCCCTGAGGGAGATGTTAGGACCCAGTAACACATGTCTTTTTCCCAATGTGGCAGTCTGAATGCAACTGGCACATGTAAGTTCACAGGGAGTGGCACTATTAGAAGATGTGGCTTTTTTTTTAAAGTACATATGGTCACTGTGGGGGTGGGCTTTGAGGTCTCCTATGGTCAAACTATGTCCAGTGTCTCAGTTTACTTCCTATTGCCTGTGTATCAAAATGTAGAACTCTCAGCTCCTTCTCCAGCACCATGTCTGCCTGCACACAATCATGTCCCAACATGATGATAATAGACTAAACTTCTGAAATTATAAGCTACCCTGTTAAATGTATTCCTTTATAACAGTTGCCATGGTCATGGTGTCTCTTTATAGCAACAGAAACCCTAACTAAACACCCAACTTCCCCTAATGTTTAGTTAAATATTATATATAACCACTAAACATTTATAGACTGAGAAGTTAACATACACTGATGTGATGGTTATCAACTTGAACATATCTTGAATTAACTAAAATCCAAGCAGCTGGGTACACCTATGAAGGTTTTTTTTCTTAATTACATCATTTGGAGTAGAAAGACCCACTTTTAATTTAGATCTTTTGAGGTGGGAAGATCTGTCTTTAATCTGGGCCAAACCTTCTGCTGGCAGCCTATATAAAGGACATAAAAGAAGGAAACACTCTCTTTACCTACTTGCCCTCACTCTCATTAGCAAATCCATTCCCTCACTGCCATTGGAGCCTATTTTTCTCTTAGTTAATGTTATTACTGCTTTGAAAAATACACCATGACCAAAGCAACTTAAGGAGAAAAGGGTTTAATTTGATTTATACTTCCATATCACTGTTCATCGCTGAAGCAAGTCAGAAGAGGGACTCAAATAGGCAGGACCCTGGAGGCAAGAGCGGATACTGAGTCTATGGAAGAATTCTGTTTATTGGCTTGCTCTACCTGGCCTGCTCAGTCTGCTTTCTTAAAGAACCCAAGACTACCTGCCCAGGAGTGGCCCCAACTCACAAGCACCCTCCTACACCAACCACTAATTAAAAAATGGCCAACAGGTTTACCTATAAGCTGATCTTAAGGAGGTATTTTCTCAGTTGAGGTTCCCTCTTCTCCAATGACTCTGGCTTCTGTCAAAGTTGACATAATACTAGCCAGCACACTACTCCTTCAGGATTCTGATATACACTGAAGACCAGATGAAACATTCAGCCTAGTGGACTGAAAAACTACTGGATTCTTGAACCCTCCATTAGTAGACAGTCATTGTTGTACTAGCTGGACCACAGTCTGTAAGCCATTCTAATAAATCCCTTTAAATAAATAAATAAATATTCTATATTCTAAACATACAGATATAATCTCCTGTATTATATATAGTACACCCATATATCTCTATATATCTTGTCTTATAGAATATTATACCCGTGTTATCTCTCTATATAATATCTAATAATATATATATTCTATAAGTTCTGTTTTGCTAGAAAATCCTAATATGACTGCTGATAACTACAGACTTTACTTGGATTTTTCTAAACTTTCCAATTATGTCTTTCTGTTGCAGGTTCTTAGACTATCATCCATCATTTACTAGTCACATCTCAAAGGAGTCTCTACAATTTTGTAACTTCAATGTCCTTCCTTGTCAATTATGACCTTGAAACTTTGAAATAGTTTTTGTTTGAAATTCTACACCAGACTTTTGATTTCTGGATTTGGTTGCTTAAACAGTAAAGTTAATAAAAATATCTAAAATGTAAAACACTTCTGGTTCCAAGCATTTTAGAGAAAGGATATATAGCATGTAGTAACATGTTAGTAGCGTTTTCTAATTATATGGTATTTTCATCTTAGGAGGAAGTTAGACTATAGACCAAAACTCATTATATGTTTATAAGGCTTTAAAGCTTTTTTCTCTTTTTATTAGTTAAAATTTTCATATATTTTACATTCTGACTGAAGTTTCTCCTCTCTCCCCTCCTCCAGTTCCCTCCCCACTTCTTTTCCCCCATCCACTTCTCCTCTGCTTCTGTTTAGAAAGAGACAGGCCTCCTCCCTTGGGTGTCAATAAAGCAAGCCTATCAAGCTGACATAGGATTAAACTCTTTCTTTTGTATTAAGGCTGGGTGAGGCAACCTAGTAAGGGAAATACGTTCCCAAAAGTCAGCTCAAGCCTAGGGACAGGCCATGTTCCCACTGCTAGGAGTCCCACAAATAGACCACTCTATACAACTGTCACACATATGTTCACCTCATGCACGGCCTAGGTTCACCTCATGCAGGCTCCTTAGCTGTCGGTCCAGAATCTGTAAGCTCATACAAACCCAGGTTAGTTGTTTCTTTGGGTTTCCTTGTGATGAAATTGATTTATCTGGCTTGTACAATCCTTCCTCCTTCTCTTCAACAGGATTCCCAGAGCTTTGCCCAGTGCTTGACTGGTGGATCTTTGCATTTGTTTCCATCAGTTACTGGATGAAGGTTATCTGATGACAACTAGGGTAGTCACCAATCTGATTACAAGAGAAGGTCAATTCAGGCACCCTCTCTACTATTGCTAAGAGTCTTAGCTGGGGTTATCTTTGTGGATTCCTTGGAGTCTCCCTGGTACCAGGTTTCTCCCTAACCCCCAAAATGTTCCCCTCCCTGTTACTCAGAAACAAACTAGAAGCTTTTCAACCAAAAAAAAAAAATGGATGAAGAATATGTGGTGCATTTACAGAATGGACTACTACTCAGCTATAAAAAAAATGACATCATGAAATTTGCATGCAACTAGATAGAACTAGAAAAAAAAATCATCCTGAGTGGGGTAATCAGACTGAGAAAGACAAACATGGCATGTACTCACTCATGAATAGCTGTTAGTTATAAAGTAAAGGATAACTAGGCTACAAGCCACATCTCCAGAGAGGCTAGGTAACAAGGAAGACCCTAAGTGGAACATATAGATTTTCCTGGGAAGGATGAAATACAAGAGATCTCATATGTAAACTGGGAGAGGGGCGAATGGGAACGCGAGGGATCAGGTTGGGAGAGGGACAGAGCAGGGAAGTAAGGTTCTAAAACTTTCAAAGTGTAATGAAAATACCTATGATGAAGGTATTTACCTAGAGATTACTTCTGTGGTTTCTTTTTTCTTAAGAGGTAGAAACTTATGGTTGCTTTGTCATTTGAACAGAGGTCGAAAATAACATTGAGGCTGATCCTCCTAAACTGAATCCTTTAACTTACTTGGGTTTCCCTCAGTTATGTAAATGTGGGTTGAACAAGTCCCATTATCTGGAGAGAAGGATTTAACAAAGCCCTTTTCATTTTGAATGTCTATGACAGGAAGGGGGAGAATTTCAGATTTATTAGTAGAAATTCTAAAAAATATTCTTGGCCCTGGCAAGAACACAAGAGGATATGGCAGTCTGTGTACACTAATTGTTAAGATCTGTAACTTAGGAAGCCCAGTTAAGAGCATACTTTCAAGAACTTGGCATTAAAGGATTAAATTCATCCTCCCTTAAAACAAAAAGATCACTGCTACCTGTAAGGATCCAGACTGGTAAAATACCATCAAAATAGTGAGCATCCAGTTTTTCAGGGACCAAGCTGTCATCAGTAATTCCATATATCAGCAAAAAACATCAGTGAACTGATCAGAATCATTCCCTTTATATTTAGTGTCATAGGGGGACTGACTGCCCCCAGAGTTGCTGAACAATGAGTAATTAACTGTTGGAGAATGGGTGACCATAAAAGGAAAGCACTGTACTTTTTGCTACTACATATGAGGGTCAAAGTAATTAAGTAGAAATTAAGTAATTAGAAGAATAATTTCATTCAAACTTTGTGAAAAACTGTCAACCATATAAGTTGTTGACTTATGTTTGTACACCAAAGGCCTCCCTACAAAAAATAACAGCTCTTAAAACTCTTTAAAGATCCTTGGATTTATATTTAGCAGCACATAAAGAACATGGGAATAGAGGCACTGTTTGATACTCAACAGCAAGACTTGGGAAGATTAAAATTTCCTGAGGTATAGTGGGTATAGCAATTCAACCCCTGCAGCCTACAACAATAGAATAGAAAGCACATAGAGAGGGCATAGACCTGAGAAGGAAGCTGGCACTGCTGCACACTTCTACTAATTCAGTTTATGAACACAAACTACCCTTACATTTGTTTGCATTAATCCAAGCATTAATTCCTAGAGATTATGCACAGGAACATGGCTGTTACAACATTTTATCCTTCAAACTACTCTTAATTTTCTTACTATTCTCTTATTCTTGTTGTGTTACACTTATTTCGATCCTTGTTAATTTTCACTCTGCATTTAAGCTCTCACCATTACACATAACCACACTGGATATTGCTACAGTACAGTGCTGATCTTACTCCTGCTGTTGAGGACAGCTTGCTAGGGAGCTGGTGATAAGGCCCAGCAGTTAAGAGCGTGTATTGTTTTTCCAGAGGATTCATTTTCAGTTCCCAGTATCCATGTTAGCCAACTCACAACCACCTATAACTTCAACTCCAGGGAATCTAATTCCCACTTCTGACCTCTATGGAATTGTACTCATCTGCCCAAAACCCATACAGATACACTACAGATACACATACATATAATTAATAATAATAATAAATCTTTAAAAAATATTTAGTGAGTAAATTTCAATTTTATATGGCCTTTTGTGACCTGACCCCAGAAGAACTTAAAAGATTCATCTCTTATCCCTGCTCTTTTTTGTATTTGACATCTATGTTGAGTGTATCACTGAGTCATTAACTCTCATTTTCTATTCTAAAAAGTCCTCTTTTTTTAACTCTGTATGTCTAAATTGTTTCCTTTCTTCATAAACAGGTTAAATGCTACTGCGTCAATGAATCAACTCTGGTTTTCATGTTTAACTGATGTCTCTCAGCTTCTTGATCACTTTAAATGGTTCATATTCATATTTTGTGGTATGAGTCAGTTTTTAACTTAAGCAAATAATATCTTGATACTAACTGCAGCATTTATATGAACTTGATTTTACCATTAGCATGTAGATGAAGTAGACTAGACTATTAGAAGCAAAATAAATGATTGTTTAATGTTACCAATAATAAAGCATTAAAATACTACTTTCAAAATTCCAAACTTCTCTAAAACTGACTTAAACAAGAGGAGTCTATGATAAGATTTAGCAACAGTAACATGTTTGTTCAACAGCAGTATCAATTCACTGTGACACCTTGTCTCAAAGGTCAAGAGTGGCTGGAATGTTTTTTTTTTCTTCCATTCATTTGCCTACAGCTGCTATCTAGTTAATAATTAGATGACTAGGAGGGAAAATTATGCTTCCCATGAAATGGAGTCTTTAGATATAAGACAGACCACTCTTTCCAGACCACATTAGATATGCATTGTTTCCATAAACACCTCAGTGTTCTCAGTGCCCGTTTCTGAACAAGACCCTCTCTGACCACTGAGGTCACACTTTAATCTAACTTGTTTTCCCACAAACCTATGTGCCACGTCTCCTAAAACATAAACTATCTGACAATGTATAAATGCTTATTGAAACAAATAAGCCAAGATCAAAGATACAGACTGAGTTATATACTTCTTTTTACCACTATGATTATCTTTTAAGAAAAAGTATATTGAAGGATAAAAAATACTTTAAACTTGAGGTTTGTGACTTATAGGAATAATAATTGGTATATAGGATAAAGTTTGAAGTGCTGTTTTATTTTTTTCTACAAAACAGCATAAAGTATAGTATTTTATGTATATACTGCATTTACAAACCTGGATTTAGTTCTCAGGATCCATATTACGTGGCTCACAGCCACTTGTTAGTTCATCTCTAGAGGTACCAATACGTTTTTCTGAATTCCACAGGCTCCTGTACTCACATGAACACACACATGCATAAACATATACTTTAAAATAAACATTTAAGAAATAATAACTTAGAATATTTCTTTAGTTTGTCAGAAAACATATAAGAAAATGTCAACTAGATATCTCTATATGAATTTTCAGTCATTTCAATATCTACATGATTAAAGCAAAACAGCATCACTGTCTTCTTTCAACTTGCCTTAAGCTTGTGAATTTTTTCTTTCTTTCTTTCTTTTCTTTTTTCTTTTTTTTTTTTTGTTCTGGCAAGGTGCATACTTTCACTACTATGTCCAAGTGAGAAAGACACATGTAAGTCATTTCCCATTAACTCCATACATTTAAAGTAACCATTTAACCCTAAAATTAGTTCCCTTCTCTGTGCTTTAGATATGGGCTTCTCTTCTCTTGCTTAAATTGTTATCAAGCTTTCTGTTTAACAGAAAGAGCATGTACTGTTCTTCCAGAGAAGACTTTCTTATGTGTTTCCTTGCCTGATTAGACTCTTTCCGTTCACAAGATGGAAGATGGATGGCAGATGATTTTTCTAAAAACCGAATCTCTTATCACCTCCTATTCAACCATATTTACTGAATGTGAGGAGACACTAGTTCCTTCATGGTCTTGCTCTATTAATTCTTCATTCATCTATTCTTTTCACTTATCAAATGCTTATTGGGTGTCTACTACAGTCAAACTTTAGAGATACAACAGGAAATAAACGACAAGAGTCCTACTCCCTATTCTCTTTTAAACCTTCCTCTCTACTACCACGACCAATCTTTGCCTTCAAGAAATAGTGATCCTTTCTTTTCATATAAATTTCTAATTACTTATCAAATTTCAGTTTAAATATGAATTTTCTCCTAAGAACTTCCTGAATTAACTTGCATACTCTGCAAGTTCTAACATTGGTTTTCACAGCTACCCTTCTACTAACGTGTGAATTTCTTGAGAATAGGGATAATATCTTTTGCCATGGCTGGCAATGTAATTGTCTGTATTACATGAAACAATGGGTGGATGAAATGACAAAGCTTTCCATATTGTTGCTTTCAGGGATCAAAAGTTTTCTTTTCAAAATTTCTAGAACTTCACAATAAAGCAGTGATTTTGTACCAGCTGTTTCCCCCCAAATACTACACACAAAAACTTATTTTCTGTGCCCTCTATGGACATAAGCCTTGGAGGAGTTCTGGAATCTTTCTATTTGAAATTAATTTTTGTGTTTGTTTATGACATAATTAACATTTGCCTTCTCATCTGCAGCACCTTCCAATAACTGAAAAAGCAAAGTAATAAGTATTTCAAGATATACTATATAGCAGCAAACATGGATTTTAAGGGGAAGAATATTAGATCATCATAAAACTTACCATGTTAAGGTCACCTAAAATACCAAATCATGTATCCTAATATTATGAATATTTAAAAATTGCAGATACATTTAATTACTTACATATAAAGTCAGATCTGAAAATATCTTAAGAGCTATATATGAAAAGATTTGGAACATTACTAGCAGAATGCTTTTTTTTTTTTAATCAAATATTACCTCTTTGGAAAAACCCACAGAGCCAGCTGACCTGAGCTTCTGGGACCCTCATGGACTCTGGACCAACAGCTGGGGAGTCTGCATGGGACTGAACTAGGCCCTCTGCATGTGGATGACAGTTATGTGGCTTGGTCTGTTTGTGGGGCCCCTAGCGGTGGGACCAGGATCTATCCCTGGTGCATGAGTTGGCTTTTTGAGGCCCATTCCCTATGTTGGAATGCCTTGCTCAGCCTTGATATAGGTGGGAGGGGCTTGACTCTGCTTCAGCTTAATGTGCCAGGCTTCAATGACTCCCCATGAGAGGTCTTACTTACCCTTTCTGGAGAGTGGATGGGGTTAGAGTGCGGTAAAGTAGGGTGAGCCAGAGGAGGGGAGGGAGGGGGAACTGTCGTTGGTATGTAAAATAAATAACAAAATTAAAAAAAATTATTGTATCTTTCTTTATTTATTGATGATTAAAATGTGATCAGGAAAACACCAGGAATGTGATCCAAATCAAAAATAAAAAAGTTCAGATGCTACAGGCCAACTTTTTCCAATTAAACAGACTGGAACACCAATACTGACATGAGGGGATGACCTTCTGTCAGTACATAGAGGACTTTGTGTTTGCACACAAAGACACTGCTCAACCCACATCTGCCTCCTACAACCAAAATCTACCCTCACTGAAGCAACTCCCATTGAACATATGGACAGAAAGAGTGGCAAAATGAATTTTTAAAAAGTCAGTTGTTTATTCCATAGACCTTCAATGTGTGAAAGAGTCAGGTCAGAACTTCTATTCATTATTAATGAGAATAGAGAGATCAAGACAAAAGGTTTTAGGCAGGCATTAAGGGATGCAATTTCTCATCTTCGTGTATTATTTTAGGAAATTCTCTAGAATCCTGTGTCACCTCCCCACAATAAGGTTTTATCGCTCTACTTCCTTAAATCAGAAGCCCAAAAGGCGCATCTCAGTTTCTTTGGTAGATAAAAGGCTTGCATTCAGACACTGTTATTTATAAACATATGGTGGGACTGATGACGTGAGGCCTTGACAGCAAGTGGGAGACCATGGCGGGGCGGGTGAGAGACAGACAGATAAGTCATGCAGAGAGTTTGGGTATAGAGTTTATCTAGTGGATTATGGAGGGGTAAGTGGGGAAAGGAAAGGTGGGGAAGGGAGAGGGCAGAGAGAGGAAGAGTCCCTTTGCCTCAGTGGAAGGGCGGTTTGGGAGTGGGCAGGGTTTTTCTCTTAAAGGGACAGGGTACCCAGGTGACAGACTAGGCCAGCAGATAACAGACACTCTTTTGTGTTACTTTCTAGTTAATAGCCTATGTCCTTAGTCTTTATAGAGTATATGTTTCCTGATAAAAACAAATGTATATTTTCACTCCAAAGTGCTAGCGTAATGAGAAAGCAACGCAAGCATCACAGAAGTTACTTATTTGCAGGATTGCTCTTTATCTTCTAAATCTACACTGGGATTAGTTATGATTTAACATGAATTACCTTACCAGGGTCACGATCTGATTACCAGAAGACCACTGGAGGAAATTCCTTAACAATTCAAGTACTCTGAACATTAGTAGTCAAGAATCAGAGCTCAAAACGATAATGCTTACTCTCTTGGTTTTGAGAAAAGTTGTATCATGATAGTAGACAGGAGTATGTACTCTAGTTCTAGAAAGCAGGTATTTTAGAAACTACTCTCTATCTTGCTAGCTACTACCTAGGCAAATGTTCAAAGCCACAATGTAATAAGAATGGCAATGCTAGTGTCTACTTCATATGCTTGACATGAGGTTTAATTCTGAAGGGCACAGATAATTGTTTAGCATATATTCAATTATTTTGTGATATTCTTTTCCTAAAATATAGAATGTTAGTTTTCCATGCTATAATTGAGTTTATGACAATAGAAAAAAGCAGGTTTTTTTAATAATGAATCATTTCTCCTATAACTTACTAAAAAATGGCTCCATATTGTACTCATATCCAAGTCTGCTGACTTAATCCTTCTTTTTTGTGAGACACTAATTCTATTTCTCACTTTGCTGGCCAGGTCTGAAAAATCATGAGATAAAACCGGACTCGCTGAACATAGCGGTCAATGAGGACTACTGAGAACTCAAGAACAATGGCAAGGGGTTTTGATCCTACTGCACGTACTGGCTTTGTGGGAGCCTAGGCAGTTTGGATGCTCACCTTACTAGACCTGGATGGAGGTGGGTGGTCCTTGGACTTCCCACAGGGCAGGGAACCCTGATTGCTCTTTGAGATGATGAAGGAAGGGGACTTGATGGGAGAGGGGGAGGGAAATGGGAGGCGGTGGCGGGGAGAAGGCAGAAATCTTTAATAAATAAATAAAATGTTTTTTTAAAAAAAGAATTTATACCCCCCAAAATAAAATAAAATAAAACCAAAACAAACAAATCAGATTCAATTCCAAGAGTTATTGAATTATTGAGCCAAACCTAAATATAGCTCACAATGTAAATATATACATACCACACAAATTTAATTCTCATAGACATCCTTCATGCTAAATATATTAATCATATTTTATAAATTAAAACACTGAGGTTCAGAAAGTACATATATCTTAAGATATTAAGCTAGTCATCAAATTATCAGCTTTTTAGCATCTTGTCTTTTAAAATGGTAGGTGTGTTGGCCTGAGACTATAACTTTGTGGTAGAGTGCCTGTCTAGCATGCACAAGATCCTGGGTTCA